>NW_006399762.1:14401894-14422316 GCF_000299155.1 Elephantulus edwardii
TCCTAGTCTGTCTTAATCTGAATGTTCAGATTTAGAGGAGTATCTGACAGACAAGCAGTTTGTGGAGCAGTGAAAGATAAATCCCTTATTGTGGAGTTAAGCATTAGTTACAGTGTTGACCCCACCCCTAGTCCAGTGCCTTGACCCACTTACTTCCCAGCTCCACCCTCCACCAGGATAACCCTTCACATTTGCCGAGTCCCTTCAGAAAGTATCTTCCATTGTCCAACCCATGATCTGACAGCTTGTATCTTATGGTTTCTTGGCTTCAGTGATTCCAAATATGTCAACTGCTGACATTTTTTTTTCTTTTGACCAGTGTCTCTTAAGTTTAGTTATACTGTCTCCAAGGGAAGGTGACATGTCCTG
Organism: Elephantulus edwardii; assembly: GCF_000299155.1. Classification (NCBI taxonomy): domain Eukaryota; kingdom Metazoa; phylum Chordata; class Mammalia; order Macroscelidea; family Macroscelididae; genus Elephantulus; species Elephantulus edwardii. The sequence goes on from NW_006399762.1 coordinate 14,402,264, forward strand.
TAGAACTCCTGTGTAGATTATGTTTTCCTTTCTGGCCCGAGGGCCCGCTGGTTTTTCTGTGTACCTGGAAGATGCCTCTTCGCTATTATCCAAAGTAACTTTCCCCAGTGCGCAGCTTCCCGGCTTCCCTTCCGCCCAGGAGCACGTTCTCCCGCCGGTCTGTCTGTAAATCCCTACATATTGTTTTCATTTTTCTGTGTTATTAAATAAATTATCTATAGCATATATCAATATTGAGACTTGAGGCTCAATTTTATTTTTTCATTTTCTCAATTTGAGAAATGCAGAAAGAGTTTATTCTCCAATTCCAGTTTTCTCTAATCAACAGATTAGAAGGTTTCTATATATTTTCCCATTCACAAGAAAGATGATCCAACAGAATGTGGAAACTACTGAACAGTATCATTAACATCACATGCGAGATCAATACTTCTGAAGAGCATCCAAACATGGCTAGAACAGAATATAATCAGGGAAATTTGAGTAGGTTAAGCAGGGTTTAGAAGAGTCTATGGCACAAAGGATATCATTGCTGATGTCAGATGATCCTGGCTGAAAGTAAGGAATACCAGAAGAATGTCTGTTTATGTTTTATTTTCTTTGCAAAAGCATTTGACTTTATGGATCAAACAAGTTATGTAAACACTGAGAAGAATGGGAATTCTAGAACACTTAATTTAATTATATTATGGGAAACAAGGATGTAGGCCAAGACACAAGGAAACATTACATAGTTAATTATTAAGTAGGTTCGTGCTTCAGGGTTGCATTGTCTCTATATACTTATTCATATCTATTCAATCTGTATGTTAAGCAAACTATTCAAGAAGCTGGACTCTGTGAAAAGGAATGTGGCATCACGATCAGAGGGAAAATCATCAATAACCTGAATTATGCAGAAGACACAATCTTGCTTGCTGTAAATGAGGAGGACTTGAAGCACTTGTTGCAGAAGATCAAAGAATACACCCTTAAATACGGATTGCATTTCAATGTCAAGGGTTAAAAGCAAAAAACAAGAAACAACCTCACCCCTGGATGCCACTGGCATTATCATGATAGACAGGAAAAAAGACTGAAACTGTCAACAACTTCATCTTACTTGGATACAAAATCAACACACTTGATACCAGCAGTCAGGAGACCACAAAACATATTGCCCTGGGAAAGTCTACAGTTAGAGACCTTTCTGAAAGTGTCAGTTTGAGGATTAAGATGTGTATAATTCAAGCCATAATCTTTCTGATCATTTGTTATGCATCTGAGAGCTAGATGATGAAAAAGGATTACAGAAGAATAATTTATGCCTTTGAGCTGTGGTGTTGATGAAGAGTACTGAAAATTCCATGGACTGCCAAAAGAACAAATATTTGTTAGAGAAAGTTCAGCCAGAGTGTTCCAAGAAGGTAAAGATGATAAAGCTTTGCCTCACATACATTAGGTGTGTTGCTTTAGGGACTACTCCTCTGAGAGAGAAATGATGCTCAGAAAGACAGAGGATCATTGATGGAGAGGAAGTCTCTCAAAGATGTGAATTGGCATAGTGACTGCCACTGTGGGATCTAGTGTGTCAGAAAGTGTGAGAAAGGCAGAGAAAAGGACAGCGTTCAAATCTGATGTTTGTAGGGTCACTAATGGTCATACTTGTCTCAAGACATTTAACAACAACAGCAACAATTCATAGCAGGAGGAGACTTCTCCAAAAATGTCCTTCTCCCAGGGAACAAAGAAAAAAATTGCACAAATTGTTTCATACTATACCACCAGAGCTTCAATTAGAATAATATTTATTTAAATATTACTCATAGAATAATATAAGATATATTAGCTTTAATGTTTATTAAATTAAGTGAAAACTAAAAAAAATGCTTTGTAAATTCTCTCTCCCATGAATAGCAACACTGTTAGATACAACATTGTTTGTAAGCCTTGAATGCTTTTTTTCTTCTTTTCCTTTAATTACTAATTAATTCTAAAAGAACAGTATTGATTGAGATTCACAAAGACTACATACCAAAATATTGTAGTTCAAAATATAGAAAATTGTTCAAAACAAATTTAACACTAGTTCAATGAAAACAAAAGTTTGTGCTTGTATAGTGTGCAGATGAAATTTTGTGATACTAGGCTCCACGGTCAACACTCTTGGCACCAGCAGTTAGAAAATAAAAAAAAAACGTATTTCGATGGAAAAGTCTGCTGTTAGGGACCTCTCTAAAGTACTCAAGAGCAATGGTGTCTCACTGGAGACTAAGGTGCGCCTGAAACAGGCCATGGTCTTTGCAATCAGTTGCTATGCACAGAGAGTTGGACAATGACTAGGGAGGATAGGAGAACTGATGCCTTTGAACTGTGGTGCTGGAGAAGAGTATTGAATGTACCATGGACTGCCAAGAAAACAGATTCATCCTGGTGAGGATTAAACCAAGCAGCTTCTAGGAGACAAGGATTCTAGGGCTTCGTCTGACATAATTTGGGCATGTTGCAAAGAGGGACAGGTCCTTGGAGAGGGACATCATACTTGGGAGGGTGGAGGGACGGCACAAGAGGGGAAGACCCTCTATGAGATGGATTGATTCAGTGGCTGGGGTAATTGGGATGGGTGTGTCATTAAGCAGTGCGATAGGCACAGGATAGAGCAGGGTTTAGGGCTGTTGTACATAGTGTCGCTATGAGTCGCAAAGGACTCAACGGCACATAACAACAACAACAACAAGCTTGATTGTAACTGGATAATAATGAAACTCTAACCAGAGCTCACTGTATGATTAAAAAACCAAACTAACATAGACTTTGACCTTCTTTCTGTAGTGGCCCAGATAAGACAATTTTATGAAAGAATACTTTTATTGTTAAAACACACAGGAAGAATAATTTAATTAAAAAAAACTAATAAATTTTTGCTGAAACACCATATAAACATTTTGTAAGTATTTTTGTAACATCTTCAAATGGAGTCTCCCTGAACAATGCTCACGCTTCTGAGTGTCCCATTGACAGCACTGCTTTCCAGGATGGAAGAGCAAGCACATAGGTCATTTACATGTAGCATATTTAAAAGCTCTTGAGCCTCTTTTCCTTTTTACATTCATTATCTCATGCATGGATGAAGCAGATTCACTTTTTCTGATTTTAACCTTTTTCGGAAATGGAGGCATCTAACATGAGAGATCCCAGAAGGCTTATTTCCTTAAATTATTTTGAAGATTAAACAAATTGTCACTCTGTGTGTGGGGGTGTGGGTGTCAGTGTGTGTATATATGTATCCACAGAAGCAGATTACTTGTCCTTTTTCCCCACAGAGACATTTAGTGTGTCAGAACTATCATCAGAGTAGTCACAACCAACATCACCTGGCAATTAAGAGTTTGACATGCAAACATATGATGTATCTTCTAGTGTCAGACTGCATGTACCTTCACCGTGTCACAAATGTCAGTAATGTGAAATGTATAATTAAAATTAGAATTAATAAGAAGCATTCATTTTCATTTCTTAGGCTTGTATATAGTGCAGAGAGAGTTCTGTTGGCCTAGTGTGTAAGGAGTTGTCCTGTCAAGTTCAATGTATGTGGTTCACACTCATGAACTGCTCCATGGAAAAAACTATGTGTAATTTCCTCCCATATCATTTACAATGTTTGAAACCCCACTGGAGAGTCAGCTATAAATAGGTTCCAATGCAAAGGCACATGAAAACAACAATAACATTTAATAAATATTATAGAGGAAATAAAGTGATAAAAAACTTTCAACAGTCTAACTAGACACGTCAGCACAACTTGAGATATCTACAGTTATATACACCTCCAATGTCATATTTAAGAATATCAAATACATACACATATTTCAACACTGCCTCAGGTGATAATAATAACTATAGCAAATATCTCTGCTGGATTGTCTTTATTTTTTTCCCTTTAAACATGATTGTTCCCAAGATATTTTCACAGATTACCAGTTGATCTGTGTTGTTATTCAAAAGAAAATCTGGTTATTATCTTGATATAGTATAATTGAGCTTATTAATAGTGTCTATGAGAGTATCTGTCACATTCTCTAAAACAAATAAAAGCAAATTTATTCCTATCAATTTGATTCCAACTCAAAATGGCCCTGTAGGAAAGAGTAGAACTGCATGCAAATAACTTCTTCCTTCTGCTTGGCTTCTCTGTGCTCCAGTGTAATATTCAGAGTTTCTTCTGACATCCATTTTGGTCAGCTCTTCTGTGTTTGTAATGACCGTTTGCGCTCTTCCTAGATGATACCTTTGATATCCTTCCACAACTCATTTGGTCTTCACTCATTAGTAGTCAAGGCTTCAAACCTGTTCCTAAAATGGTTCTGAAATTCAAGTGGGATATACTCAAAAGTCATATCCAAGTTCAAGCTGAAGCTGAGGACAATTAAACCGAATGCATGGGAACCAAACACAGAAGAGGGGGAAAAAAAGACCAAAATGGATGCCAGAAGAAACTATGAATATTGCACTGGAGCACAGAGAAGCCAAAGCAGAAGGAAGAATTCAAGACACTAAAGAGCTGAATAGAAGATTCAAAAAGGCAGCACGGGATGACAAAACAAAATATTACAAGGAAATGAGCAAGGAGCTAGAGTCAGAAAATCAAAAAGGCTGATCTCATTCAGCGTTTCTTAAGCTCAATGATCTGAAGAACAAATTCAAACCTCAGGTTACTATAATCAAGGATGCTTTAAGCAGGATATCAAATGTTCCAGGAAGTATAAAAGAAGATGGAAAAAAATGTACTGAATGATTATATCAAAAGGAATTGGCAGACACAGAAGAATATCATGAAATAACATATAAGCAAGAGCCTATGGTGATGAAGGAAGAAGTTCAAGCTGCTTTGAAGGAAATAGCAAAAAATAAGGCCCCAGGAATAGATGATACCAATTGACATATTTCAGCTAACAGATGCTGCCCTGGACGTGCTCACCAGTTTTGCCAAGAAACCTGGAGAACAACCACTTGGCCAACTGACTGGAAGAAATCTACATTTTTCCCCATCCCAAAGAAGGGTGACCAAACAGAGTGTAGAAACTATAGAACAATATCATTGATTTCACATGTAAGCAAGATTCTACTGAAGATTATTCCAAAACGACTGGAACAGCACATGAGCAGAGAACTGCCAGAAGTCCAGGCTGGGTTAAGAAGGGGTCTTGGTACTAGGGATATTGTAGCTGATGTTAGATGGATCTTGGCTGAAAGCAGAGAATACCAGAGAAATGTCTATCTGTGTTTCATTGACTATGCAAAGGCGTTTGTCTGTGTGGATCATAACAAACTGTGACTGACTCTGAGAAGAATGGGAATCCCAGAACACTTGATCGTGCTAATGTGAAACCTATACTTGGACCAAGAGGCAGTCATCAGAAAAGAGCAAGGAAACACTGCATGGTTCAAAATTGTTATGTCCTATTTCCATACCTTTTATACCTGTATGCAGAGCAGATTGTCCGGGAGGCTAGGCTCTATGAGGAGAATTGTGACGTCTGGATTAGTGGAAGATCTATCAACAATCTGCGTTATACAGAGACACAACCCTGCTTGCCGCTACTGAGGAGGACCTGAAGTGCTTGCTGCAGAGAGTCAAGGACTGCAGCATTTAATATGGATTGAGGCTCAATGTCAAGAAGACAAAGATTCTCACCACTGGACTAATTGGAAGCATCAGGATGGATGGTGAAGAGATTGAGATTGTTCACAACTTTAGTTTGCTTGGCTCCACAGTCAACAGTCTTGGCACCAGCAGCAAGGAAATTAAAAGACATATTGTGATCGGAAAGTCTGCTGTTTGGGACCGCTCCAAAGTACTGAAGAGCAATGGTATCACTCTGGAGACTAAGGTACCTCTGACAGAGGCCATGGTCTTCTCAATCACTTGTTATGCATCAGAGAGTTGGACAATGACTAGGGAGGATAGAAGGAGAATTCATCCTTTGAGCTGTGGTGCTGAAGAAGAGTATTGAGGGTACCATGCACTGCTAGGAAAGCAAACAGATTCATCCATTGAAAGGGTTAAACCGGACTGCTCCTTGGAGGCAAGGATTCTGGGGCTTCGTCTCACATATTTTGGACATCTTAAGGAGGGACTGGTCCTTTCAGAGAGTCATCATACTTGGGAGGGTAGAGGGACAGCGGAGGAGTGGAAGGCCCTCTATGAAGTGGATAGATTCAGTGATTGTGGTAATCAGGATGGGTGTGTCGGAGGCAGTGAGATTGGCACAGCATGGAGCAGGGTTTAAGACTGTTGTATATAAGATCGCTGAGTCGCAAGCAACTTAATGGCACATAACAACAACAATAACATGCAGATCAGATCATTCCAGAACTAGGGCTTTATGAGGAGTAATGTGGCATCAAGATTGGAGGAATACTCACTAACAGCCTATGTTATGCAGATGACACAACTTTACTTGCTCAAACTGAAGAAAACCTGAAGCATTTGCTGCAAAAGATCAAGAAGTGTGATCTTGAATATAGATTGAACCTCAACATCAAGAATACAAAGATTCTACCCAATGGGCCAATTGGCAGCCACATATTTGATGGAGAAGAGATTGAGGTTGGTAGCAACTACAGTTTGCTCGTATCCACAATCAACACTCTGAACACCAGTAATCAGGAAATCAAAAGACAATTGCTTTGGGAAAATCTGCTATAATGGAACTTCCCAGAGTGCTGAAGAGTAAAGATGTCAGTCTAGATATAAAGGTGTGCCTAATCCAGGCCATGGTCTTCTCAACTACTTACTATGCTTCAGAGGGTTGGACAATGAATAAGGATAACAGAAGAAGAATAGATGCTTCTGATTTGTGATGCTGGAGAAGAGTCTTGACTATACCATGGACTGCCAAGAAAATGAATAAGTCTGTCTTGGAGAGGGTGAAACCAAGTCTCTCCTTGGAGGCTAGGATTTTGAATTTCTGCCTGACTTACTTTGGGCCCTTGGCCAGGAGAGATTGGTCCTTGAGGAAAGACATCATACTCAGAAGGGTGGATGGATAGTGCAGGAGAGGGAGACCCAGAATGAGATGGATTAATACAGTAAGTGAGGTCATGGGAGTTGGTGTGTCAGAATTAGTGAGACTGGCTCAGGACAGGGAAGGGTTCAGAGCTGCTGTACATAGGGTCGCTATACATCGCAGGCCACTCAACGGCACATAACAACAATAACATACTCTGGCAGGTTTGGAAACAGGAATGGCATCCACTTCCTAAATAACATGCCTCTGGAAACTCTGAACATTGATAAATGTCAATAATTGTACAGGTCTTTTGTTCATAGGGTTGCTATGAGTTTTGCTCAACTAGAAGGCAATCAAAACCAACATATTCTCTAACATTTCTTTTCAGATCCTCCAGAGAGATTAAAAATCTTGATGACATCTTGATTTCCATTTCACACTCTCATTCTTTTGTAACTATTGACATTGTTTAATTACCTAATTTATGTTAACATAAATAAAATTTCTCAATCATCAGGTATCCCAAAGGTTAGCATTTACTTTGATTTAGGAAAGTACATAATGATTTGAGAGGTGACCTATACTTAGAAAAATTCTTAATGCCTACTTTTTAATATTTTAATACCTGTTAAGATGTTAATACCTTAATATCTAGAATAGTTTAATTAGCTATTTCCTTTATTTCCAATAAGGATTATTTAAGATTTATTATTTTCCTTGTTTCTACTTGAAGTATTTTTCAGAGCATTGTTACACAGTTTGATCAGTGAATATAATATTTCTAATAACGTAGAATTAAAATGTCTTCTGTAGAGAAATAAGCTTTGATCTATGAAAATAACTACATTAGCTTTAGGAACAATGTGTCTATGTACCCTTTAAAATAAATTCTAATGCACAATAACAGCTCATCTAAATGCTTATTAAATAAAAGCAGAGGCATCCAAAGTTTTGACCTTTTAAATTTAATAGGTTTTGCCATGGAAATAACTATGTTAGATAAGAAAGACAAATCTTTGGCAGGAAATTTATATCTGATTGAAATTCAAGTTATCACACTTATTCAACAAAGACCCAGTATTTCCCCAAGGACTACTTTTACACAGTTTGTGATACTGTGAAAATAGCTTCTTCAGATCCGTTGTCAGTTCTTGTAGGATAGTAAGTGTTTATAGAACTTCACACATAATCTCTTTAGTGCACAGTTTCTGAAAAATAATACTAAATTTAGTATTTCTTCAGTTTTCCTTTGTCAGATAAGAGGGCAAAACTAGTATCTTCAAGAATTTTCATGTATTTTTCATGAATATATAAATTGTTGGAAAACCTCATGGTTATATGAATATTTCTTGATTACGATTATTTTTAAAGTTTACATAAGAATCAATAGATTAAAATATTTAAGAAAATATTATTGATGGTTTGATTTCTAAAATTATTCAATTACTATGTGTCAGTGCCCAACTAACAGTTTTGCTTCTGCTCCGTATCTAATGCCTCATTTAAATTGATGAACTTTACCAATGTTAATGTAATTTTTAGTATCCTGTGAAGTTTTGCTAAGTGAGTAAACTAGAAGCAACTTCTATGACTTGTGACCAAGATCATTAACTGACATCCTGCCTGGCAAATCCCAGGTCATTCATAAGGGATCCTTTTTCATAGTATATTTCACTAATTTATAGGTTGTCCTTCTTTGATGGTTTAAATATGCAAACTGCTTGCAGGAAAAAAGATGGACAATCTCCTCCCGTATAATGGATACCCTCTGAAAACCAGCAGGAGGATCAGCTATGAGTCAGTTCCATCTCTAAAGTAATTACTGACATTTCACTCATTTTCTAACAACAATTTGTAAGTTTCATCTTTATTATGTTAAAAAATTGTTACGATTTTACTGTAGGACTGAGAATACTGTGGCTACTATCAATTTAATGCTCCTTGCCCTTCAATAGAAATGAAACTAACTTTCCAGTGTGTTTTCAGAGGATGGAAACTGCATGACAGAACATTGAGACTCTTATTCCTTTGAAGCTGCTGTGTATTGGAACTGCCAGAAAGATGCCACATTTGTGTCAGCAGGGAAACTCTCTACTGACTATACCACCAGACCTCCTTGTAGCTGCTGTCAGTACATTTTTATTGACTTGACCATACAACTCAGTCTTCAATGTACACTTTTCTGAATTGAATTGAAATAGGAAATATGATTGTACTTTATAGATTTTCCTACAGTGTTTATGTTAACTTAGTAATAGCTGATCATATTTTCCTGCCAAATTCGTTTAAAGCAGTTGTGGATGCGCTAATGGTGTGTGTACTTGTGAAGAAGAACAAAGAGGGCAGGTAGGAAGGTGTAGTGCAGTAGAGAAGAAAAGGAAGAAGGAAAGATAATTTTCAAGGTGAGATTGAACACACGCAAATTCTAATAGATCCCATTGGAATCTAATCAACTGAACTACTGAATCATAGGAACGTATGAAGTTTCAAAATTAAAAAATTAAATATCTTTTAAGCTGTTTACTTGATTATATATTGTTTTTGTTAAGTATTATTGAGTCAGCTGTAATAGCAACATTATGTAGAACGGAATGAAATTGTACCCGATCTTGCGCCATCCTTACATTATGCCCCTACATGAAAGTGAACAATGATTTAACAGAAGTCTAAAACTCCATCTCTATAGCTATAGGAAGTAACACAAACATAATAAGTGCATCAAATGGTCATGTTTAGAACATGCACAACCTATGGTGACAGCATATGTTGTTGTTGTTGTTGTTTTGTGCCGCTGAGTAGCTTGTGACTCATAGCAACCCTATGTTCAACAGCCCTATACTCTGCTCTGTCCTGTGCCAAACACACCGTCTCCGACACACCCATCCCGATTATCCCAGCCACTGAATCAATCCATCTCATAAAGGGCCTTCCCCTCCTGCGCTGTCCCTCCACCCTACCAAGACAAATGAAAAATTTTATATAATGTATTGCTAGTTAATGTGACTTCAAACACCAGAACCTATAAGGTACACAATTTTAAATTATCTATTTGGTAGTTCAGGTTTCTAGTGTCAGTATTCAATGGACCTTAATGTTAATGGTTACTGCATACATATAGTTTGAGTACACCTTTATGTTTAAAATGTGGTGCTACAAATTTAATCTTAATCAATGAATACAATATAATATTTAATTTATATAATTTATAATGCTTTTTGTTGTTGTTAGGTGCCATCAAGTCATTTGCAACTCATGTTGTTGTTGTTATGTGCCGTCGAGTCGTTTCCGACTCATAGCGACCCATAGAGACCCAAGAGCCCTAAATGCCGTTCTATCATGTGCCAATCTCGCTGTCTCAAACACATTCATTCCCACCACTCCACTCACAGAATCGATCCATCTCATTGAGGGTCTTCCTCTCCTGTGCCGTCCCTCCCCTCTCCCAAACATGATGTCCCTCTCCAAGGACCAGTTCCTCCTTGCAACATGCCCAAAGTATGTCAGATGAAGCTTCAGAATCCTTGACTCCAAGGAACATTCTGGCTTCACCCTCTCCAGGACAATCCTGTTTGTTCTCCTAGCAGTCCATGGTATATTCAACACTCTTTTCCAGCACCACAACTCAAAGGCATCAATTCTCTTTCTATTGTCCCTATTCACTGTCCAACTCTCCAATGCATAGCATGTAATTGCAAAGACTATAGGCTGGATCAGGCACACCTTAGTCTCCAGCCTGATGTCGTTGCACTTCACTGCTCTTGAGAGGTCCCTCACAACCGACTTTCCCAATGCAATTTGTCTCCTGATTTCCTGGCTGCTGTTACCAAGAGTGTTATAATAACTTAATAATTTACATAATATTCCATGATTTTTACACTACTTCAGTGAGCTGAACAATGACTAAGGATGATAGAAGAAGAATCAGTGTCTTTGAGCTGTGGTGCTTGAGAAGAGTATTGAATATACCATGGACTTCTAGAAGAACAAGCAGGTCTATCTTAGAGAGGGTGGAATCAAGTACCTCCTTGAAGGTAAGGATTTTGAAGCTCTGTCTCACATATTTTGGACATTGGCCAGAAGGGAGTGGTCCTTGTAAAAGCACATCATACTTTTAAGGGTGGAGAAGCAGTGCAGGAGAGGAAGACCCTATATGAGATGGATTGACATAGTAATTTGGTTAATATGGGTAAATATGTAAAAGTCAGTGAGGCTAACTCAAGATAGGACATGGTTGCGAGCTATTGTAGTCACTGTGAGCTATAGGTGACTTCGTAGCCCGTAACAAGAGTAATAACAAATACACAAAATGTATGCCTTCATTCACTAGTGTATACCTGGGTTATCATGTGAAAACATTTTTTAACTTAGAGAAATTGAGTCAAAAGGTAATTTAATAAATTTAATGTTTAGAATTTGTGCTTGTCCACTCAACTGTATGCAGTTTGAATACTGTCTGCTGCTCTGTGGAATAAAGATTGGCAGTCCCCTACTGTGCAAACATAATACCTTTGAAAAACTGTAGTGTCAGCTATGAGTTAATTCCAACTCAATAAAACATAACAAAAGCACTATCCTTTTTTTAAAGTGAAAGTTTTTCTTAATTTAATACAATTCAAAATAAGTTTGTCTACATGAGAGAACAAATATATTCATCCTAAAATGGCTGCTCCTTGGAGGTAAAAGTTCTGAAGGTTTGTCTGACATACTTTGGACATGTTGCAAGGAGGGACCAATCCTTGGAGAGGGACGTCATGCTTGGGAGGGTGGAGGGACAGTGCAGGACAGGAAGACTCTTGATGAGATGGATTGGTTTAGTCACTGGGGTAATGAGGTAGGTGTGTCAGAGACAATAAGATTGACACAGAATAGAGCAGAATTTAGGGCTGTTGTGATAGTGTTGCTATAAATCACGGGAAGTTGACAGCACATAACAACAAATGAAAACAATGAAATACGCAGAATAAATATATAATATATTTTAGGTTTGATTCAAGATATGTGCTTACAACTTTTACAAGTTTATATAATTCTTGAACTTCTAAAAACACAATAATGAAAAAAAATCACACTTTTGTAGACCACAAGAATATTTAATGCTGTAATATTTAAAGTTACTTCATTAACTTACAATTTCAAATTTTCTTTTTAACTTGGTTGAAAGAACAAACAGATAGGTTTTGGAGGGAATGCAGCTGGAGTGTTCCTTGGCAGCACAGATGATGAAACTTCATCCACGAACTTTAGGCATGTTGATAAGAAAAGTGATTCCTTGAAAAGGCACATCATGCTTGGAAATGTGGAGGATCAGAAAAATAAAAGAAGACCCTCAACCACATGAATTGACACAGCGACAGCAGCAATAGGCTCAATTATGTCAAAAATTGTGAGAATGGCTCAGGATATAATGGTTTATATCGGTTGTTCATAAGACTGCTATGAATCATACTCAACCAACAGCATTTAATAGCAATACAAATTAGATGTAGAAATAACGATCAGTGTATCAGAGTAGAGAATTTATGTAGCTTTTACTTAAGAATGCAGTCTTAATATTGTAAATCTTGCCTATATGTTGTTATATACACTGAGGATCCCTTAGATAGTTGCGTAGATGCCAAGAACTAACAAAAGAAAGAACAAATTTCTTTGGCAGAAATACAATTCTAAGAGAAGGAAATTGTTGAAAAAGTAGACCAAAGAAAAAGAAGAAGTCCTTTAACAAAATAGATTGACACAGAAGCTACAACAGGGGACTCAAGTGTAGAATTGATTTTAAGGATTGAATAAAGTTGTGCAATATTAACATTCTGTTTTAAATAGAGTCATGATTCAGAACTGAATCAAGGGCACTGAGCAATGATAACAACATGCATAAATATTAACATACATATATGTTGCTGTTGTTATGTGCTATTGAGTCACTTGCAATTCATAGCGACCCTATGTATAATAGCTCTGAAACCTGCTCTATCCTGTGCCAACCTCACTGTTTCTAACACATCTATCCTCATCCGCCCAGTCACTGAATAAGTTCATCTCATCAAGTGTGTTCCTCTCTAACACTGTCCCTCCACCCTTCCAAGCATGAGCATGATGTCCCTCTTCAAGGACTGGTTCCTCCATGATACATGTCCAAAGTGTGTAAGATGAAGCCTCAGAACCCTTGTCTCCAAGGAGAAGGCTGGTTTCACCCTCTCCAGGATGAACATGTTTGCTCTCCTGGCAGTCCATGTTATATTCAATACTCTTCTCCAGCACTACAATTCAAAAGCATCAATTGTCTTTTTATCATTCCTAGTCATTGTCCAACTTTCTGAAGCATAGTGAAGACTATGGCCTAGATCAGGTGCACCTTAGTCTCCAGACTGATGTTATTGCTGCTCTTCAGTACTCTGGAAAGATCTCTGACAGCAGAATTTCTCAATGCGTTTTATTTTATTTTATTTTATTTTTCTGACTACTAGTACCAATAGTGTTGATTGTGGAGCCAAGCAAAATGAAGATGTTCACAATCTCAATCTCTTCACCATCTATCATAATGCTGCCAATCAGCCCAGTGCTGAGAATCTTTGTTTTCTTGATATTGAGCTTCAATCCACATTGAAGGCTGCAGTTCTTGACCTTCTGCAGTAAGCACCTCAGTTTCAGCAAGCAGTTTTGTGTCATCTGCATAATGCAGGTTGGTGGTGATTCTTCCTCCAATCTTTATGCTATGTTTCTCCTCATAGATCCTAGCCTCCTGGATGAACTGTTTTTCGTATGGATTGAAAAGGTATGGAGATAGGACATACTCCTTGTGTACATCCTTCCTGATTTTGAACTGTACAGCGTTTTTTTTTGCTCTGTTTTGATGACTAACTCCTGGTCCAAGTACAGGTTTTGCATAAGCACAATCAAATGTTCTGGAATTCCCATTCTTCTCAGAGTTAGCCACAGTTTGTTGTGATCCACAGAGTCAAATGCCTTTGCATAGTCAATAAAACACATAGATGTGGTGTACCCATAAATACACACTCACTGCTCTCATAAGGGGTTTATACATGGGAAAAAACCCATCATTCTGAGAAAGGCAGAAGGCCAGAAAAAGAGAGGAAACCCCACAACAAAATGAATTAACACATTAAGTGTAGAAATGGACTTGAACATGATGAATATCATGGTGATGATGCAAGATAAACCAAAGTTCTGGTCTGTTGTTGATATGGTCCCTTTGAATCATTGCTGACACCAACCAACTAGGCAAACAGTCAATTCTGACTCAAATAACCTTTGTCAGATTTTCTAGGCTATTAGCTTTTTGTTGACTACAATCTCCAAAATTTTTGGTAGCAGCCAAACACATAATAGACTACTTTACTAGAATTTCTAACATAAATGTAAGTTGTATGCAAAGCATGCAACAAACATAGTAATACACATCACGCAGAGGTGCATACAAACTTTAAATATTTATCAGGCTTTTATTGAATCCCTAATAAGTTTCAGGTACTACAGGAAACATGTTCTAAATATTTTCTTCTTTTGTCCCCACTAGTTTTATAGTTTTGGGTTTTTTTATTATTATTATCACCAGTTTACATATGTAATAATCACTTACAGTAGTTGAACAAACACCTGATTAATATTTGAGATTTTCATTTGAGTCTGATCTTTCTCACGACAAAAATATTGAAGAAACTTAATGGAAAATAGTTATCAAAAATCCAAAGGGGATAAATAATTACTTTTTACTGAGGGGTTATTGAATTAATAATATAAATTATTACCATGTAGTTAAACTTAAGTGACTGAGTTGAAATGGCTTAGAGATAGGGAAATATATAAAGGTTGTTATTGTTGTTGGGTACGGTAGAGTCAGAACCAACCCTATGGCAGGTTTTCAGAGGGAGTTAATTAAACGTGAAGAGATAGTTCATGCTATCATGAAGTAGCTGGTGGCCTCGCACTCAGCACCTTCGGGATTGCATTGCAGCTTCTTTCTATTTTTTTTTTATTTATTTTTAAATTTTAATGAAAGTTTGTAAAGAACTTGGATTTCCATTCATTCTTTGTTGCACATTTTCATCCCTGTCCTCCCTTCCCCCAGTTCACTTTTTTCTTTGGAAAAAAAGTTCTTTCATTGTTATACAGTGTCCCCTCCCCACCCCCACCCCATCCCAGACCATTTTACTGTGTAACTCTTGTTCTGGACTCTTGTCATACCAATAATACCTAAACATATGTTCCTTTTATATGGTTCTCTCCCTCGTCTGTTTCAATGCTGCGTACATCATCTATCCCCTCTTTTCTTAGTTTCTCCCCAACCCCTATATCAGTCCTGTTCTGCAACAGTGGAATTATGCAGTATTTGTCTTTTTGTGACTGATATAGGTCACTCAGCATAATTTCCTCCATGTTCACACATTTTGGACAATATTTCATGAGGTTTTTCTTTTTCAGTGCTTCATAATATTCCATTGTGTGAATATACCACAGCTTCTATTTCCATTTGTTTGTTGATAGTCATAGTGCGGCAAGGAACAAATGTTGGCGATGTTGTGGAGAGACTGGAACCCTTATTCATTGTTGGTTGGGGGGTGTAAAATGGTGCAACCACTACGGAAGACAGTATGGTGCTTTCTCAAAAACCAGTAGTTCCCTACATAAAAGTTAAGAAGCTTTGAAAAACAAAAATTGTGGAAAGATCATGCTATTTAAGGCAGTAATTTTCACCTGTAAGAAGCAAGTCTCACAAAATTCACTTGATCTCACTAAATAAAAGGTAAATTTATTAGTACATATACTTGGATTTCTAAATAGTAGCATAAGATAGTTATCTAAATTCAAGGGCTTCACATATTTGAATTATACTAGAAATTACCTTATCTATGCCCTTATATCTTGGAAGGAGGAGTGACATCCACTTCCATAATAGCTTGCGTCCAGAAACCCTATGAACCTGGAGAGAGGATGAAAGGCACCCAAATGTCGAGGACTCTCCTTCATAGGGTCACTATGAGTCACCTGCGACTTGATGGCACTTAACAACAACAACAACAACATGCCCTTATATAAAGTGATTTTCTTTCAGATTTCTCATACAAAGGAAAAATAGCTAAACCATTTATCAGTACATCATGACTTCCAAAGACAAAGACAATCTTATTTCCTGGCATTAGAATGAGTCCAGATAGTCTTACTGTTTTTATAAATCAGACTGCCCTTGATTCAATATGTGCTGATAATGGAACATATTGACTGATTTAGATCAACTAGCCAACTTTATGTTGACCTAGGATAATAATGACTTGAGGAAACGTCTGCTTGAAGAATGTCTGTTAGGAAGGGCAAGAGAGTAAGGGTTTCTTATCATGCAAGGGATATAGAAAAGGAAAAGATTTGCGGAAGCAGAAGTTTAAATTTAGCCAGACTCATGGAGAGTCTTGAAAACCGTAACTTTTGGCCACGGAAGTCCATGATTCTGATTTCTTGCTTCATATAATGACATCAAAACCAAATTACTGCTGCCAAGTTGAGTCCACCTTCTGGTAATCCTCAGAGAAGTGTGCAACTCAAATGCAGTGCCTCTTTGGAAGTTCTAATCTACCAGTAGCTCTGTGGGAGAAAGCTCAGAAATGTCCTCCCATACAATTTACAGTCTCCAAAATGGTGAGTGATGAGATAGTTCCAACTCGATGAGAATGAGTTTTCAATATTTTTAACATTAAGAATGTTTTGATTTTTTTATTGTTGTCTATTTTCTTCTGCCACCGTCCCCCCTCCCAGCACTCCCCTCAATGTACCCCTTGTTCCAGATTGTTGTCAAACAATGAGTTTTTTAGTAAAATCTTTCTAAAGGGAGGCAATCCATTTTAGCTCTGTGGAGGAGCCTGTGGATTAGAATCTCAAATCTTTTTCTTGACAGTCCAACCTGTAAATTATGCCACTATTTATAAACCTTATTATTTTTAGGTGCCATCGAGTACCACTCATAATGACTATATGAACAGCCAGTCTGAGCCCTGTCTTGTCCTGTGCTATCCTCATCATCTCTGACACGCCAGAGCCCACTGCTGAAGTTACCATATCAATCCATCTTGTTGGAGGCATCACAGACTGAAATTGACTATAAATCCCGGATGCCACCTCTTTAGATTCAGCATCACCTGGCCTGTCCTTCCTCTGGACATCTGTCATCTAATACTTGTGTATTCAAGGGTACTAGTACTTCCCAAACATATTTCTCTAAATACTTCACAATATATCACAATGTTTAGACTTTCATAGCAGTTTTTAATCAGTTATCATCTGCTTCTTCCCCAGGACCCTTGTCAAATATTTTCCTCAAAGATTTCTTGCAAAATGAATGCCACATTCATGAACATGCCTCAGTGGATGGAAACTAGATACTATGCTGGGAGATTGATATCATAGTTGTGGAGGTATGAGTTTTGAAAAAGTACTTTAATATCCATTGCCTTAGCCACCTCTCATGGAATGGTCTTCAACTGTCTCAACTGTAAACACAAGGTTCACCTGATTATCAATGTCTTCAGCATCACCAACAGCTGTGATACCAACATTTAAGAAAGAGAGCTAATCTATCCATAGAGAGACTTAGGCAAGGTGTAGCCTAACAAAGCCATGGATATGGAACCAGAGTTTAAGAGTTTGTTTTGGGGACTGTCGAAGGAAGACCTTTCTTGTGCCTGCTATGAGACAAATTTACCGGATGATGGAGGAAATCAGATGCTTCTTTCATTTGTATTGCAGACAGAGATTGGATTTTCACTCGTTGATTGAGAAGCTGTCTGCACTCATTGAGGTATTTTGTTTTGCTATTAACCTAGCTTGGGACTACTGATCACTAAGCATGGAGTTTCACTCTGTGGATATCCTTTGCCATTTGCTCAACCTCTCACAACCTATTACTCTAGTAAACCTCACAACTTTTGTAATGACTTTTAGACCCAATCATTGGTAGAAGTAGGTGCAGTAGCATGGATATTACATATTTTACATATTTTAATACAGACAATTCTCATTTGTTGAGTTGGTAGATGTCGGACATGTCCTTGTCCGTGCTGCCCTTATGACTATTGCTCCTTTCACAGTTCATCTCCAAAGCATTTGGATCCACTTCTCCAGATTCATAGAAACATGAAGTTTCTCGGGCTTGTGAAGGTGTACAGCCAAAATTGTTATTAAAGAAAATACTCCTACTCAATGGGCAGTCCCTACAATGTAATTAACTGCCTGTGAAAACCTACCAGGTGAGCTATGGGTCAGTTCTGATTTATCCTTATATCAAAGGAATATTCTGACTGTATTTGTTCTATGATGAATTTCTTCATTTTTATCTGAAAGTCAATCCATAAAAAATAGCCCTCTCCAACAAAAAGAATAAAAATGATTCATTCTTAGACAGCATTTTTTATTCATTTGTAAGCTTTCACATTCATATCACACAACTAAAGATACCATGTTTTGGGTTAGTTACATATTAGTCCTCGAAGCACCATCTTTCCTTGTGAACCCATGGCATAGGTCCTTTTCCACTGATTCTTAACTAATAACTTTATAGGCCTCGATTATAGATTAATTTGAAATGAAGCATCAATAATTTTGTCAGGATGTCATTTATTAGATTAGTTGTGAAAGTTTTTGTTTTCTTTATGTTGAAATGCAAATCATACTAAATAAAGTATTTGATCTTCATCAGTAAGTGTTTCACATCCTCTTTGGTTTGGATAAGCAAAATTTAGTGCCATCTGCATAATCAAGATCGTTTAATGGACTTTCTGCAATCCTGATGTTACATTCAGCTCGGTTTCTCAGACTATTTTATCAGTTTACAGGTTGCATAATACGATAAAATTATATGAGCCTTATATGCAAGCACATAATATTGTTTCGATCTCTTTGAATACTTGACTTTTGGTCTACAAACATTCTTCTCTAGTACACTTAAGTGTTCCAGACTTCCATTCTTTTGTGTTATCTATAATTTTATATGATCCACAGAGTTAACTGTTGTTGTGTCATCAGTTGCTCATCGTGTAATACCTTCTGATGTAGTTGAGCTTCACCCAATACTTCCTGGTACAATAACTCTGAGTAGTCCTACCAGCTTTCGATGCTTCCTGAGTCATTCGACATATTTCCCATAGAAGTTTAAAATATTCAAACTGTAAACTGGATTTTTAAAATTCAACTAATTCAGCTTATGAATATCTTATTTGAAAATTCAATTCATCATTTGATTCCTTGAGGATTACTTCCATGGATATTTATCATACATCCACTTAAAATCAATTCCTTGCAAATAATTACCAGGCACACCTTAATCTCCAGAGTGACACCATTGCTCTTCAGTACTTTGGAGCAGTCCCTAACAGCAGACTTTCCCAACACAATACGTCTTTTAATTTCCTGGCTGCTGGTACCAAGAGTATCAATTGTGGAGTCAAACAAACTAAAGCTATGAACAATCTCAATCTCTTCACCTCCCTCCTGATGCTGCCAATTGTCCCAATGGTGAGAATCTTCATTTTCTTGATATTGAGTCTCAATCCATATTGAAGGCTACAGTCCTTGACTTTCTGCAGCAAACACTTCAGATCCACCTCAGTGTTATCTGCATAACACAGACACAGATTATTGATGAATCTTCCACCAATCCTGATGCTACATTCTCCTCATACAGCTATATACAAATGTAAAGATGTATCTCCTAATCACAACCCACTGACTTTAAGTTGATTCTGACCCATCACAAACCTCCATTAGGCTTCTGTATCCATAAATATTTATGCAAAAAAGACTGATTTATTTTTCCCCCCACAAAGTACCTAGTAGTTAAAATTTCTGCTTCTTTTTTTTTAAATTTAGGTTGTTTGTTTTTCATTTCAATGAGCATCTACAGAGATTTTGGGATTCCATTCATTCATTGTCACACCCTTCTTCCCGCACAAACCCCTCCCCCCTCCCCCATTTGCTCCTCTCCTTGAAAAGCAAAAGAAAAACTCCCTCATTGGTACACAATCCCCCCCCGCACCTCCCCAAACCCCACCCCCTACCCC
>NW_006399762.1:14423286-14435024 GCF_000299155.1 Elephantulus edwardii
GTGCCTGTCGGGGCCTGGGTTTCAGCTGTCCACACCACAGCAGTGGGCAACGAGCTTAAAGCCCCTGATGCCATGGGCACTGACTCTCACCAGTGGCTATGGATGAAGTCACAGGCGATTTTCAGCCAGCACCGGTAAAATTTCTGCTTTTAAGATTAGCGAACTGACATCTTACTCACTATTGCACCAGGCCTACCATGCACATACATAAAAATAAACATTATTTCCCCCCCCCTAGATGTTCATAAGACTTTTTAAGTTTATAATAGAAAGAAAAAATTTATAAGTTATAAACACTTTGCTCCATGAAAGACCATTAGTAACCTTGGGTGGCACTAATGATTAAGTGCTTGGATATTAACAAAACATTTGGCAGTTTGAATTCATTCTAAAGCATCTTAAAAGCAAAGTTTGGCAGTCTGTTTTAAAGGATCATAGCCTAAATTCTTTGGGATACAGTTCTAATTTGAACACCTCTGCTTTCAGTGAGTTAAAATTAATCTGAAAAAACAAGTTAATTAAAAAAAAAACACGTGTTTGTGCATTTGATATTTAACTAGAACTACATTCATTTTACAGCTGCTGCATTTCATATAAAGTCATCATGTATCTGAAATTGGAGGCTTTATGTTCCTGTGATGCCAGACAACTTTCAGTGGACCTTCTAACCTAAGATGAATTAGAAAAAGATGTCTGTTCACTTCTGAAAAATAGTCAGTGAAAACTCTACAGTTCCCAATGGTTAACATATAACTGATCATATAAATAGTGCAGGATTGGGTAGCATTTCATGCCTTTATGCATCGAGTTTTTTTGAATCAAGTTGATGGCATCAAAGAATAACATTATACACAGAATATACAATAAAATTACTACAAGGAATTGAGTGGTATGTTACAGTACTTGAGAACACCATGACTGGCATCTAACAACCTGAAACCAAATGCAAGTGTTATCCCTTGCCAGTTATGTGAAATAAATAGTTTAGCTTCTTTGTGTTTTCATTGCCTTACATATGAACTGATAGAAATAATAGTTATATTTCTAAATATGTAGTAAGTGAGGGAAAGCATGTAAATTTAAAAAAGGAAATTGAAGATAATAAATTTATATAGAAGTTAATTCCTAATAAAATCTTTGGTCATTCAAAAAACTTTGTCTATCTCACTATAATTTTATATAATATATACGCATTATTACATTTATAGGTATTTCCATTTCTATTCTGAATCCCTTAATAGTTGACAATGATATTTTACTCATCTTGCATTCCCCTATGACTGTCACATCATGTACTCAATTATTTGTAAAATGAAAGATTTCATACATACATGCAAACTTATAATTGAAATATCAAACAAGGCTAGCCCATAAGCTTTGTACAAGCTTTGGGAAATAGAACAAATTCACAGCTGTATTTACCTTTTTAATTATATAAACACTTCTTTTTTATTATTAAATTAAAAGAGTTGGAAGAGTTGTTTGAGTATATTACTTCTAATAACTCATCAACTGTGTGAAACTTCAGAAACTTTTTGTGCCAGTATGAAGGTTTTCTCATTCTTTATAGTTTTAGAGATTAATTGGAAGGTACTGAGGTTTCATAATCGATAACAAATATGTTTAATCATCAATTACATAGAATATCAATTATGCTGTATGATTCAGGGAGAAATAAATTGATTTGATCATCATCTCAAGGTATAAATAAGAATTACCAAAATTAAGTAAACATGTGATAATTTTAAAATTACAGGTTTTCACATGAGGCCAAGATTACTGGCAATTATGCATTTAGGACAATCTATCAAAAAGATAAACTAAGGAGCATACCTTATATATGTTAATATCATGATTCATCAAACTGAGTTGACCTTTTAATTTTTCTTATATTTCTTGGATATAACTCTCTGCTATTCAATTTTTCATTTCTCTCTGACAAAGTGTATTATAATTTTGGTTGCATTTTTCTACTAAATTTTTGCTTTTCTTTTAACAGCTAACTCTCCACTTGCTTCTACAAACTTAATAGAGAATTATTTTGTTTTCCAGCTATATAACAAAGACATATAAAAGGGACCATATTTTGACCAGAAATTTAATAGTCACCCCCTTTTTTGAACTTTCTTGTTTAATGTAAGACTACTTACCATTATTTTTTACATTATCTCATGATTGTTTCTACTTCATTATGGAAATTCATGACATAACGTTTTCACTGATTATCTTCTCTGTTAATCCCAAATCACAACTCTCTGTAATATGAATTTTAACGCGGAATTGTTGAATATTTATGAGCATACAAATTGTTTACTAGAATATATTTTCTCTTTGTCCTCTGAGATA
The DNA here is from genome assembly GCF_000299155.1 of Elephantulus edwardii. NCBI lineage: Eukaryota > Metazoa > Chordata > Mammalia > Macroscelidea > Macroscelididae > Elephantulus > Elephantulus edwardii. Next base: position 14,425,633 of record NW_006399762.1, read on the forward strand.
GCTTTCATTCAGATTTTGTCATTTAAGAAAAATAAAAATTTCTTGTTAAAAGTGATCTAAGACTTATAATTCTCTGTGGATATTGTAGAAGGTAAGACTTACGGTGCATCATTATTATCTGTTACATCTATATAATGACATTAGGTGTTACTGTGGTGCTGAAAATTATGACAGGCCACTAATATTTCAAATGCCAGGAGAATCATCTATGTGGAGAGATTTCAATAAAGTTTCCATATTAAGACTAAGAAGCAGGGTTGCCCATCCACTTCTGAAATTACACTCACTCACTACTTCATTATTTGCCTTCAATTTAGAACAGACTCAAATCTCACTACCCAGTTGGTTTTTTTTTTTTTAAATTTAGTTTGTTTATTTTTAATTTCAATGAACATCAACAGAGATTTGGGAATTCCATTCATCCATTGTTGCACCCTTCTCCCCGCCCACCCCACCTCACCCCTCCCCCTACCCCGTTTGCTCCTCTCCTTGAAAAGCAAAAGAAAACCGCCCTCATTGGTACACAATCCCCCCCGCACCTCCCCCAACCCCAACCCCAAATATAACCCACTCTGCAACCCTCATTGCGTACCCCTACGATAAAAATAATGCCCTAAAATAGAATACTTTTAGACTATTCTCTTCCCCATAGACTTCAATGCCGTAAACATATTTCATCCAGTTTTTCTCAGTCTTACCCCCACCCCAATGCCAGCCTCATACTACCAAGTTGGTTTTGAAGGCCACAAATTACACAGGAGGATATTGCCCACCTTTCTCCTAAGAAATCGTATGTTTGAATTACCAAAGAGGTGATCCTTTGGCTTAACAGTGCAGTGCCCTAAAAACCACACCACCCCTTCTTCCTTCTTAAATAACAGGTGGTCTTCCAAAGCCCTCTGAATAAATGATGTAGAAACATTTTTTGTGTATGGTACTAAAATATGCACCCGTCAGTTTAAAAGGCACTTAAAATGTTACTAGGAAAATATTGCACCCTCAGAATCTACTTTTAATGACATGGGTTGGTTAAAACTTTCACCAAATGAAGGCCCTTTATATTCTGATGTGACAAGACTCAAAATAAAGGGAAATAGATTATTTACACAGTGACTGTAGTGTCTTTAACATGACAGAGGTTTTCAGGATAGCACAGAATAGGGAGTTTTCTGGTTGTTGTTCATAGGGTCTCTATGAGTCATAATAGAGTGGTTGACACCTTAAAATAATAATAATGTGATTAAGCACAGTTGTTTCCACAACAGTAAGAATATTGTCTGTGCTTTTGATTTTGCTTCTATAAATTACATATCCATAATATTGTTAGCAGAGAAGAAAATGAGCAAGCCAGGCAAGTTTAATTTTTGTTATTTATCCACTTCGAATATTTCTCTGTGTAATCCCAAATAGCATACTACTCTTCTTTAAATATCAAGCTCAAATGTTGATAAAATTACCTTGCCCTAGAGTCTTTAAAATGGAATTTTTCAAAATAATCTTCCAAATTTAAGGTACTCTGGTGGTGGTGAGTGAAGCTTGTTGTACCGCTAACCAAAGGCCATAATTCTCTTGTAATTTGGTCAAAGAAAAATATAAGTCATTCATATTTATAATCTTGGAAACAACTGAGAATTTCTAGGAATCAGATCTATTTGAAAGTAGTCACTGCATAAACAATTAAAAGGAAAAAATGTCTATTTAAATCTTGTATTTTATGACATCTTTTCTAACTTATCGATTGTTCTTTCACAACAATAAGTAGTTGTCATGTCATAGACCATGCACGTACCTTTCTTTAAATAATGAGATACCATATGAAAAAGGAGCAAATACAACAATGAATGTCGCACAGTGAAAGTCCGTGGTTAGTGATCAATAGCCTCAAGCCAGGTTAACAGCAAGTCAAAATATCATAATTGGTTGAAGTAGTTTCTCAGTCAGCAAGCGGAATTCCAGGTTCAGCACAGCAACACAAATGCAAAGAACTTCTGGATTCCTTGATTGTCCAGAAGTTTATCTCATAACAGGCAAAAATTAGCTCTTCCTTCAACAGTCCTACAAGTAAAATTTTCTAGTTTGGCCCCATGTACAGTGGTCCATCAAGCTTCACTGTGCCACATTTTCTCTATAGTCAGGTGAGCTCTCTTATGTTGACCTCATATCCATTGATACTGTTGAAGATGTTCATCAACAGAAAAATCATGTATGTACAGTTGAGGCAACTAAAGACAATTCCACCAGAGGCAGTTTTCATTGTTGGTTGTTAGATGCCATCAAGTCGAGTATGACTCAATGCAAACTTATAAACAAAGGATTTGAACTTTGTTTGTCCCGTGCCATCCTCACACTTCCTGACACAACAAGAGCCCATTGCAGCAGTCTCTGAATTAATCCACCTGGTTGAGGTTCTTCCTTTCCTTTGTTTACCCTCCACCCTTTCCAACATTATGTCCCTTTGCAAGAAATAGCCCCTCGTAACAGCATGTTCAAAGTATGTGAGGTGAAGCCTCATCATTCTTGCCTCCAAAGAGCACTCTAGAGGCAGTTAAGACAATGGATATAAAAGCCATTGTCAAAAGTCCTAACATCACATCACATTTTTTATTTTAAAGAAGGACTTAACCATGTTGAACATTGCCAAACTTAACTATTTAGTCCCAGAATTTATTAATAGATATAGGCCTTTCAAAGATGGTATAAATAATGTACACTTCATTGAAACAGAAGAGGGAGAAAACTGTTTAAAAGGGATATGTGATTAGGTATTATTGTCGTGACAGGAGTCCAGAAAAAAGGCTGTGTAGTGGAGTGGACCTGGGGACAGGGATTGATAACAATGAAAGAATTTTCCTTTTACTTTTCAAAGAGAACAGTGAACTGAGAGGGGAGGGGTAGGCAGGGTGAAAAGTAAAACAATGAATGAATGGAAATCCAAAGTCTCTGTAAATTTTCAATAAAGTTAATAATAATAATAGATAAATGCATATATAATTTCTAAAAAAGAATATTTTCAAAAGAAAATAAAATTTTATTTTTTAAGGAATTGTAAGAGATATTAATTGTAAAGCTAGATTTTCCTCAAGAGAACATTTAGATAGTGTTGTGATTGTTTTTATTGCTGTTATGTGCTGTCGAGTATGATTCATAGTGATCCTGTGAATGATATATGTGAACCCTGCACTATCCTGTGGCACCCCCACTGTCTGACATACTTCAGCATATGACTACAGTCACTCTTTCAATCTTTCCCATTGGTGGTGTTATTTTTTCCCCCACTGACTTTCCACCTTTCCAAGCATTTTATCCCTTCCCAGGGAATAGCCTCTCATACAAGCATGCCCAAAATATTTGAGATAAAGTTTAACTATCCTTACCTCCAAGGAGGACTCTGCCTGCACTTTTTCTAACTTTTTCTGGTTTTTGACAGTGCACTGGCTATTCATTGTTCTACCCCAATATCATAACTCAAAAGCATCAATTCTTCTCTGTCATCCTATTCATTTTTCAGCTGTAAGGTGCACAGCAAGTGATTAAAAGAGACCTTGTTCTGAATCAGGTGCATCTTAGTCTTTAAAGTGATATTATGGCTTCTCAGTAATTTTGAACAATCCTGTCAGTGTGCTTGTCCAAGACAATATGTATCGTTTTATCTGATTGCTAGTACTAAGGGTATTGTGGATCCAAGTAAAAGGAAGTTGTCGACAATTTCAAACTTTTCCCATTTATTATTATGTTGCCTATTAGTCCAGAGGTGAGGACTTTTGTCTTCTTGATGTTGAAATGTAATTCATATGGAAGGCTGTATTCTTTGATCTCCTAAAACAATTGCTTCAAGTCCTCCTCACTTTCAGCCAAAAAGGTTGTGTTGTTTGCACAGTGCAGGCAGTTGATGAATCTTACTCCAATCCTCATGCCACATTCCTCTACATAGAACTCAGCTTCACAAATTATTTCCTTAGCATATGGACTGAATAGATATGGAGAAAGACACAAGCATAATGCAAACTTTTCCCAATTTTAAAGCACGCAGTTTAAAATTGGGAAAATTTACACAATACCAAAATCATTATATAACAAAAGTTTCCATTAAGAAATAGAATAATATTCTTGTATGTTTTAAAAATATTGACACAATACTACTTGAGCAGGTTTGTTAATATTGTGCTAATTGTAGTAAGCAAGGGACAAAGTGAATGCATCTTACTTTATTTGCTAGCTACTTTATTTTGCTATGACAAAAATCAGCATTAATCCAATCTCCACCTTCAAGCAGACTCAGTTCTCACCATTCTATTTTTCTCCTGCTGCTTAATATCACTTTCTGACCTCAGCCATGTAAAGATATAGTAGACTTGACAAGCAAGGATTTGGTCCTTCAAACTGACAAGTAGTCTTAAGGCAGGCCTTGCTGGATGTCAGAGGTATCAATATTTAGGGTTAACATTCATTGCAAGGGAGCTTTGGTGGCATACTGTGGAGAAAATTGTGCTGCTAACACAAAAGCATCTTTTCCTGACAATTTGAATCCACTACACTCTAAGGGAGATAGATAGACATTTACCTCCAAAGTGATTTATAGCTTTGAGAGCCCACAGTAATCCTGGCTATGAGTCAATTCCAACTTTAAGGCAATGAATTTGAGTTTTCCTCAATCATTTTGAATTGACTTGATGACAATGAATTTGATTTAGTTTATCTTGTATGAGACAATCAAATTTTGCATCATAATAATAAAAACCACCAAGAAGAAGTATAAAGTGAGAAAAGACAAATATTCATTTTTACTGATCTTTGTAATGACTCTAACCAGTTCTTAGGCTATTTCATTGTTATCTTTGAAATGTTATGTTTGTTTTATTGAAATTCATGACCACATTTTGCTATATTAACCATATTACAGCAACACTTGAACAATAATATCACAACACAAATATATATTTATCTTTTCATATGAAAGCATTATTTATTGACATGCTTTCATAGTCTTAAAATCCTAGATATATTTATAGCTCTGGTGGCCTAGTGGTAAGAAACTGCACTGCAATCCCAAAGGTACATGGTTTGAATCCACTAGCTGCTCCTTAGGGGAAGGATGGGCAATCCCTCCCATGTGATTAACAAACTCTGGAAACCTGCTGAAAAGTCTGCTATGGGTCAGTTCTGACATGAGAGTACTCAATAACAAACAACAACATATGAAACTAACTTTTGCACTAATTATTAAAAGATATGAGATAAAACACATTTGAAAATTATTTGTATTCCATTAATGATTGTAGTGAGATGATTGTTGTTGTTGCTGTTGTGTGCTCTCAAGTCAGAAGCTTCCAGTAGCTGATCCTTCAGTGGGTTTTCAGATACAATAGATCTCAAGGGAGAAGATTGCCCATCCTTCTCTTGTGAAGCATCTGGTAGGTGCAAACTGTGTGCCTTGGGGATTGCAGCACAGTTTCTTATCACCAGGCCACCAGAGCTCTTACTGAGATGACTATTGTTATTTTTTATTGCCTTCAAGTTGAGCATGACTCATAGCAACTCTATGAATGAAAGACTTAATGCCTTTCCACAACTATCGTCCTTTCTCCAAGTACATAGAGTTCCCAGAGGCATGTGGTTCAGGAAGTGGATGCACCTCCTGCTTTTAAACCCATTTTACAACTGGGAGCTCCATCAAATCCACCAGATGCTCTGCTGGAGACAGAGGGACAATCTCCTCCTGTACCGGTCAGATCCAATTTGACGGTACACACGCAAAAAATAATAAAATAAATAATTTTTTTTTAAAAACAACCAACCAAACAAACAAACAAAAAAAACCTGGGAGCTCCATCAAACACTCTCCACAATGAGAAACTATTCTGGTATTTGATACCCCAATGGCACAAGGTTTAGTATCACTGCAAATTCAGGTTACTTCATACAGCACATTGACAAAGTGTGATGGCCCCCAAATCTTCATAGGTACCTGGACCCTCCAAATGTAACTTTATTTGGAAATAGCATCTTGCAGATATTAATCTTGAAGATAATTATGAAATGAATATAAATCCATCCTGCTTTAGAGTAGTTTCTAAATTCAATCTGACTGGTGACTTTTGTTCTTATAAGAACAAAAGGTACAGAAACACCAAGGAGACACAGATGAAGGCCTTATGCAAATTGAGAGACATACTGAAATGACACAGCAACTAGGAAAATCAAGGGTTTGTGACAACTCCAGAAGGAAGGAGGGAGAAACATATTATCACTATAGAAAGGGAGGAAGATGAAAAAGAAAGGTAGAGAAGCACCAATAGAAATCAGAATTCTAGATAAAAGAACTTAAATGATATTGTCTTAAGAGGCTTGAAAAGCTAACCCAAAGATAATGCCTTTCTTGTAGTTTGGATCCACTAGCCCCTCAAGGAAAGAAAGTTGAACAATATATTTCTATTTAATTTATAGCTATAGAAACCAGTTGAATGGTCAGCTGTGAATAGTCTTCAATTCAGCCATGTTTAGTTGAGAATCATAGGAAGTGGAGGAAGTGTGGTTTCACAGTGGATATTAACATTAATGTTATACAACAAAATACGTATAAAAGGTTGAATGAAAAATTAATTTTATGTTCAATTTTCACTCAGACTACAATACAAGGGGGAAAAATATTTGCTTGCTGCTTTCAGAAGTTCAGAGAGTGTAGTGCTCTGACAGCTTTATTTCAGACGTGCATCCTCCAGAATTGTGGGAGAACGTATTTTTGCTATTTTTAAATCAGCTAGTTGCTGGGGCTTTGTTATGAACATTCTGAGAAAAAAGTACACTAATATATTATAAAATTTTACTGGCAAAGATACCTGAAAATTCTATCAGTGAACATATAATAATATTTTAAAGAGCTGTCCTACCAACATGAGTTATTTGGTTATGGGCACTCATATGTAAAATGGCACATAGCTATTATGAGATAGCTATTATGAGAAATACATGCCAAAGGAGAAGTTTCTTAGGATTCTTTCACTAAGTTCTGTTCTGATTCAAAGAAATTTCATTGTTCATTTGGACATACTCACCAAATCTGTCCTCTATGAATTCTTTTCTGTTTTTTTTTAAATTTGTTTATTCTTACTCGTCTCTGAGCTTTTTCCATATTCACATTCTAAATCATACTTTTATGAATAACCAAATTACTATTATTTAGCCTCTACCCCTCCCTGTATGTTCACATTCCGTATTATTTTACTAAATATTAAGTGTTCTTTGACAATTCTGGTGCTCACAGATTTTGGGGATGACAGTAAAATCAATCACAAACCAAATGTGCTTTAATACATTTTGGTTTTGATTTAGATCTCAAATTTATAGTTTTTGTTGTTGTTAAGTGCTGTCAAGTCACAGGTGACTCATAGTGACCCTATGAAGGAGAGTCCTCAACGCGTGGGTGTCTTTCATCGTCTCTCCAGGTTCATAGTGTTTCGGGAGGCAAGCTATTACAGAAGTGGATGCCACTTCTCCTTCCACACTTGTTTTAATGAGAGAGCTCCACCCCACTCTCTGTCCGCCTTGGGTAACCAACCATTAACACATTTGACACATCATTGTCACAGTGCTCAGCCTCATGGCAACAACAAGTTACCTGTATGGCAACTTGTACACCAGGGCTATACGACCTAGAGGAATGTCTGACAAAAACAATGAAAGACAGGCCCGAGATCCTTGGATTAAAAGTCACCCACCTTTGGCTTTCTGTCCACTGGGCCAGGTGATCGCTCTCTCTGTGTTGATGTTATTGTTGTTAAGTGCTGTCGAGTCGCAGGCGACTCATAGCCACCCTATGAAGGAGAGTCCTCAACACTTGGCAAACTTATAGGCTTGCCATTTTAATATACATCACAGGAACTGTTTATTTGTAAATAGTATATTGCTTATTTAGAAAAATCAATGCATGAATAATGAAAAATATACTATGAATTATCAAGTTTCTAAGCAAAGGAATGATTACTAAAATAATCAAATTATGATGAATCATCAAATTTTGAAACTGTTTTGGTATTAGTTTTGTATTGTTGCTGTAAAGTTACCACAAGCTTAGTGGAATTAGCAGTATAAATTTATTTACTTACTGGTGTGGAAATTAAAGCATGAAATGGGTTTAACTGGGCTAAAATGCTTTAGATTATTTAAAGTTGTTGCAACAGCACAGTGCAAGGTGCTATCAGAAATTCATGACATGTAAAAAGGAATACCTTAAAGGGAGGATGGAACTCCCAAAATCAGATAAATCTACACAAAGTAGATTATCAGGAAGATGTTTACTGTGTCTAATTGACTAAGCAAAAGCATTATATTTTATAAATCATAACATCATATCCACAGGATTCTCAAACTCCATTAGGCATACTTTTGGCATGTTATAAGGAGTGACCAGTCCTTGAAGAGGAACATTTTGCTTGGGAGAGGAGAGGGACAGCATAAGAGAGGAAGACCCTCAATGAGATGGATTGCTTCAGTGACTAGCGTAATGGGGGTAAGTGTGTCAGAGACAATGAGGTTGGCACAGGATAGAGCTGAGTTCAGAGCTGTTGTAACAACAGTAATATATGACACAGCAAAACTTGGGAATTCAAGTTTACTCATGTACTTGCAATAGGTCAAAAGGCTATTGTTTTAGCCGAACCAATAATACCATATGATTTAAAACCATGGAATGTGTTTGTCATAATTTTATCCTTTCATGATACACATAGTGGGAATTAAACCAAGAAGTTGAACTATATGAAGAGGAAAATGGCATCAGACTTGAAGGAAAACTTATTAACAAGTACATATGACTTTATTTAGGGAGCTCTGGTGGCCTAGTGGCAAGAAACTGCACTGCAGTCCCAAAGGCATGGAATATGAGGCCACCAGCTGCTCCACATGAGAAGGATGGGCACTCTCCTCCCATGCGATTAACTGCCTCTGAAAACCTGCTGGAGGGTCAGCTATGGGTTGGTTCCAATTCCAAGGTATGCAACAACAACAATGACTGAATTTACTAAAGGGAAACTGAAACACTTATTGATGAATTTTAAAGACTATTGCCTTCAAAATAGCTAACACTGTGTGTGTGTGTGTGTGTGTGTGTGTGTGTGTGTGTGTTATATCATACACAAGTAAAATTTTGTTGACAATTATTTAAATAATGACAGGAATTGTACATCAACAGGATATTTCAAAATTCAAACTATTTATCTTGAAGAAAGTGCAACCAGAGTGCTTCGTAGAGGAAAGGATGGTGAAACTTCATCTCACATACTTGGAGTAAGTAGTCCAGAGGGCACAATACTCGAAAAAAGACATTATACTGGGAAAGATAGATGGTCAGAGAAAGAGTAGAAGATATTTAACAAGATAAGTTTACACAATGACTG
>NW_006399762.1:14441144-14453027 GCF_000299155.1 Elephantulus edwardii
ACCTTGTAAAAATGTCAATTTTCATAAATAATGTTTATAAATAAAATAGCCAATAAATCAAAGATTATAATGTTTAGGGAAAATCTACTATGAAACAGCTCTTTAAATTGCTTTTAAATGAAAAGTTTTGCTTTTGAATCTAAGGTGTGCCTGACCCAATCCATAGTATTTTGTATCACTGAATATATGTTAGTAAGATGAATGTATCAGAAAGACCAAAGAAGTATGTTTGCCTATGAGTTAAATGTTGGATAAATTAAGAATATTAAACGTACTATGAACTGCTAGAGAATGAACAAATCTGTCTTGTAAGAAGCACAGATCAAATGTGCTTTAGAAGAGACTTAGGTGAGATTTCATATCATGCATTTTGAACATTTTATCAGTAGGAAAAGGATATCTCTGCTTGGTAAAATAGAAGGTTAATAAAGAAGGTTTTTTATGCAATAAACCATAACAATGAGCTTAGACACAGCAACATTAGAATGCTAGAGACTCAGGCAATATTTCTTTCTGTTGCATGTGGAGTTGCTATGTATAAGAATCAATCTGAGAGAGTGAGCAAAAACAATCAAAGTCAAATGTCAGGATTAATTTTTAATAGTTTTCCTTCTAGCCAATTAAATGGAGCAAATGTTTTGAACCATTATTAGATTCAACATTTTAATTTCTGATGATGCTGTCTTTAAAAGACAACATTTAATTTTTTTAAGCTATGTTTTAAGGTATGTTCCCTTCTATGGAATAAATACTAAGAGATCTAATTTAATTTTTCATTTAACAGAAGCATATTGGAAATTAAAATCATAAAATTTAATTTAGAAGAAGTCATGATATAAGTAAAAACTTGAATTTTCAAATAGTAATAACCTTCTTTAGTGCTGTATGATAAATTATAATCACAAGTCACAATCTAATTATACTAGATATGTTAGAAAACACTTTGACTTTTTTAGCAGGCTTGCCAATAGTTTTCTTAATATGAAGTGTTATCACAATTGTCTTTGTAAAGGATAAATGGTGACACTCTATCTGCATTTGCTTTGAAACTAAAATAAAATATTACTTTTTCTCTGCTGGCACAGTCTTGGGGAGTTTTCTTGTTTACCTGGAGGTGACCCTTCTTGATGGTTAAACTCTAGCAGCAGCTCCGTAAGAGAAAAATGAGCTTTCTTCTAGGAGATTTACACTCTCCACAAGCTACTGGACAGTCAGCTATGAATTGGTTCTGACTCAACAAGAATGAGTTTTTAGTAACATATACTTTTTATCTCATTTATGCAGAAAAGTAATATTTCAAAATATAAAACCATTTTCAATTTATATCATGTTGATATGGTTGTTGTTTCCTGTGGAGTTGAGACTGACTCAAAGCTGTACTCAAGTGGGATTTTAGAAGCAATAAATATCCTGGGAAGATGTTGCCTACCCTTCTCCCATTGAGAAGCTGGTGGATTTGTACCACATACCTTTGGGATTGCAGGGTAGCTTCTTACAAATGTATCATGTTGTTGTTGTTTGAGACTCACAGCAGCCCTACGTACAACATCTCTGAACCCTGCTCTATCCTGTGCCCACCGTAGGTCTGACACACTTACCCCTTTACCCCAGTCACTGAGTCAATCCATTTCAAGAGTCTTCCTCTCTTGGGTTGTCCCTCCACCCTCTCAAGCATGACATCCATCCCCAAGAACTGGTCCCTACATGCAACTTACCCAATGCATATCAGGTGAAGCTTCAAAATCCTTGCCTCGAAGGATCAGCCTGGTTTCACCCTATCTAGGACAAACCTGTTTGTTCTCCCGGTATTCCATGGTATATTCAACACTCTAGCACCACAGTTCAAAGGCATCAATTCTCCTTCTATCATCCCTAGTACTTTTCCAGCTTTCTGATTCTAATTGCAAAGACTATGGCCTGGTTCAATTCCACCTCAGTCTCCAGACTGACACTGTTCTTCAAAACCCTGGAGAGGTCCTTCACTAGACAGCAGACTTTCCTAATGCAATTCATCTTCTGATTTTCTGGCTGCTGCTACCAAGAGTGTTGATTGTGGAGCCTAGCAAACTAATGCTATTAACAATCTTAATCTCTTAACCGACAATCACAATGCTGCCAGTTGGCTCAGTGGTGAGAATCTTTGCTTTCTTGATGTTGAACTTCAATCCATACTGAGGACTGCAGTCCTTGGCCTTCTACAGCAAGCACTTCAGGTCCTCCTCAGCAGGGTTGTGTCATCTCTATAATGCAGATTGTTGATAAGTCTTCCAATGTATCATACAGTGTCATATAGAAATACATAGCAAGAACATTTGCACTATCCTTTTAAGCTCTCTTTAAATTTATTCTAAAACATATAATAAATAATTAGGAATATATACTACAAATTAATAAAGTTACAATTGCCATACTTACATATGGCCCTCCTTACCAGAATTTTTGATGGGCTAAAATAGCAAGCTCCAGTGGTCTAGTGTTAAACGGCTATGCCACAAGCCTGCAGGCAGGTGGAATATCAGCTTTGGATCAGTAGTGATTTGATGGTACAGAACAACCACAATGATTTGGCAGCAGACCAAAAAAGAAGGATTGATTCTTTTAAATTATGCTCTTGGCAAAGAATATTAAATATACTATGGATGGTGGTATTGTGGTACTGTAATGGGTACAGAGTATTACTGTGGTTCAAGGTTGACAGTTCAAATCCACCAACTGCTTTATAGGAGAAAGATGGACCGTCTCTTCCTATATTGATTGTAGCTTCTGAAAAATCACTGAAGACTAGTCACTTATGAGTCATATTTGACTTTATGGCAATGATTTGTTTTATAGACTGTCAGAAGAATGTTTTGGGAGAAATTCATTTGAGTAACCCTTGGAAGCAATGAGGAAGAATCTTTGTTTCTGGTACTTGGAACATGTTATCAGGAAGGGACAGAGAATACCAACATACTTGTTAGCACAGAGGCACAAAGGAAAAGAAACTATTAAATGAGATGGTTTGACATGCTAGTGGTAGCAGTAGGTTCAAGCACCAACAATCATTAGCATCAAACCCGACAGCATTTTAGTCTGTTCCACAGAGAGTCACTCTGAGTTGGAATCGTTTTGACAGCAACTAACATTATAGTGACATGACTTGACAAAAGAAGTTAGTTCTTTGGCCACTAATATTTAAAGTCTCTTAATTTCATCTGAGCTCAAAAAGGGAAAATTAAATAAAAGGCATAAAAAAAAGAGATGTACTATTAGTATTAGTATTTTGAATAATACAAAAGGATAGCATAGTCAATGCTTGAGTAGAAATTTAGAATCTTTGACTCACTGTGAAAGATGCTAAAGGCAACAGAAAAATAAGGATGGTACTATTATCCTCTTATAAACAAATTGTCTCAATAAAAAACAAACAAACAAAAAAACCCAAGACCACAACATAACCCCCAAATCATCCTGCATTATTAAAGGACTATTTTAGAACCAAATACAATTCTTTTGTTTATAATTATTTGATGTGCTGTTACAAATCTGTGTGCACTTAAAAAAAAAAGTCCTACTCAGTACACAATTGTCATTTCTACTTTCAAGTTCTATTTACATAAAGAATATGACAGAGTTTGTTAAAATAATTAATGAATGCATTTAATACAAGGATATGGTAAAAATAAAACATAGTGAAGAATCTTGAAATTTATTCATACTTAAATGAGTTTTTTTTAAATCGTGTATTGTTGATGTGTTATTTGCCAAGTTGTAAGTGACTCATAGCTGACCTTCTAGTGAGTTTTCAGCAGCAAGAAATCACAGGGAAGGAAACTGCTTCTCTTTCTCTCATGAAACAACTAGAGGTTATTCAAAACACTTGCTTTTGATTTGTCAGTGCAACTCTTTTCCACTAAAGCATCAGAGCTTCTTACAGACAAAATTGTTTTCAAAGACAGATAACATAGTATTAGTAAGGAATTGTACTGCCAAACAAAAGGAGAAATTTCTAATCCACACTTGTTTATGGGACAAAGATATTTCTTAAATAAAGGTAATGGCATGCCTTATGTTAGCTTTAATAGGATGAGGAAAGATTAGTCAATGTGTTGAAGGCTTAGAATCAAAATACTGGATGTTGTTTGTTTCGTATTTTGGCCAGGCAAATGAAAATAATCTTATTACTATGAATCAATGAATTACTGACTTGGACTCATTTAAGTAGGTTAAATTGCTCCAATGTGAAAATTTTACAGTGATTGTTTTTTAGTCATATATACATTTTCTTCAGCAAATAAAGTAAATTATTGGTGAGTCTTCCTCTAATCCTGATGCTGCATTCCTTCTCATAAAGCCCAGCTTCCCAAAGGATCTGTTCTCCATATAGCTTGAAAAGGTATGGAGACAGGATAAATCCCTGACTCCTTTCCTGACATACAGTGTTTCCTTGCTTTGTTCTGAGACCTGCTTCCTGGCCCAAATATAGATTTCACCTGAGCACAACCAAGTGTTCTGGGATTCCCATTCTCCTCAAGGCTAGCCAGAATTTGTTGTGATCCACATAGTAAAATGCCTTTGCATAGACAATAAAACACAGATAGACATTCCTCTAGTACTCAAGATCCATCTGACATTGGTGATAATGTCTCTAATGCTACAACCTCTCCTAAACCCAGCTCGTTTTTCTGGTAGTTCTCTGTTGATGTACTAGTAGTTTTTATATAATCTGTGGCTGAAATTTGCTTGTGTGTGATATAGGGGATAATTTCCATTAATTTCCACACTCTGTATCAGTATGTCTCACATACTTTGGGCACGTGGCCACGAGAAATGGTCTTGGAGAAGGGACACCATGTTTGGAAGGGTGGAGGGACAGTGCAGGAGAGGAAGGCTCAGGATGAGATGGGTTGATACAATAACTGGGACAATGGGGGTAGATGTGTGGGAATCAGTGGGACTGAATCAGGATAGGAAAGGCTTCAGAGCTGTTGTATATATGGTCACCATGACTTGTATTCAACTTCATGACTCCTAACAACAATACCAACATAAAAGTAGTGTCAAAACCAGCAAGCCTCCCTTCATTTATAGCAGCATTATAATACCAAAACAGAATTCTTACTTTGCTTTTCCTTTTAAATTTCAATGTAACAATTTTCCTTATCTTTGTTGGGAAAATTAAAACACCTGTTTAATATGTGAATAATATTTCTACTTTGAACTTTTTTCAATAGCATTGTAAAATTTTTAGAAGAATTATATTTATATCAATGAAATGGATAAAGGTAAACAGAATTAAGAATGATCTTAGAGTTTACTCACATTTTTAAAAAATGGTTTCTTTAAATCTTTTTGTCAAGATGAAAAATATTATCAAAGATATGTAACAGATTTTAGTAAAGAGGAAACAAGTGACAACTATTTTTCTTTGTAGTAAGTAGAGTGAGATGTTTTAAAAAATAGGTTTGCTTAATTGTGCAACAATGAAAGTTTGTTGTTTTTTCAAAGAGAAAACTGAACTGGGGTGTGGGTAGGGAGGAAAATGTGCAACAAAGAATTAATGAAAGGAAATCCAAGTTCTCTATAAACTTCTCAATTAAAATTATAAAAAAATAAATAAAAAACTAGGTTTACTATTGCCTTTGCTGTTGTTGTTAGGTGTAGAATCTACTTCAACTCACTGTGAAAGATGCTAAAGGCAACAGAAAAAAAAAGCAGCTAATCCTGCATAATACTCAACAGTTACCACCATGTGAGATCATTCTTACAGCCACTATGTCAATCTACCAGAGACTGGCTCTCTTGCTAATATACAAAATGTTTTAGAGATGAAATCTTGTGATCCTTTCTTCTGAGAACAATATGATTTCTCTTTTTCGCAGATAGATTTGTTTATTTAGGTACACACAATACCAAATTTTTGTCCCATTTAAGTAATGCTGTGTAACAAACTATTCCCAAATCCAGTACCTTAAATAAGCGTTTATTTCACTCCTTAGTATTATTCAGATTTGGGTTTTTAAATGTTTGTCTGAAATGCCATAATTGCAAGCAATTGAAGTAATAAGATGAGTTAATATATTAGCTCTGCTGCTGTTATTCACATAATGAAGCCAACACTATTATAAATGTAAAGCTCAATTTATTTTCATGTTTATTGCATAAGTCTGCTTCTGCTTGTGTGTTCTGTGGATCTCATAAATGATTTTGCAAACTGAACCGCCTAAACTCTGTCGGTCTCTACTATGCTTATTTGTGAGCCCCTAGGTCAATTACAGTTGACCTCTAATTGGGGATCAGTTGTGATGCTGGAAAAAAGTATTAAGCACACCATGGGCTGCTAAGAGAACAAATAGGTCTTTCCTGGAGAGGGTGAATCCAGTTTTCTCATTGAAGGCAAAGATTTTGAAGCTCTGTCTTACACTCATCAGGTGGGTTGGAAATGATGAAGTTGACTCAGGATAGGGCAAGATTCAGAGCCATTGTTGATAGGGTCTCTGTGGGTTATAGTTGACCAAGTTACACACACAACAACAACAACAGGTCAATCAGGTGTTATATCTAGATTAGATTTAGGCATGATATCCAAAGGTTGCTTTAATTCAAAAGTCCAACTAGATATCTAGATCTACTCTTCACATATTGATACAGTGAATTTCTAAAGACAAAATTACTACCCAAAAGTCAATGTATTGCAAAAATGAAGCATGACTACGTAAAATCTCAAAATAGAAAATTATTACACAGTTTTAGCTGTCAAATTTTATCATTACATAACTGCTAGACCACTAATAATTGGGCTCCAGCCAACTTGACCCAAAACCTTAAGGATCATTACTGGTATTCTTCTCATCTGATGCCTCGATATTAATTATTTTCTGCCATTGATGGATAATATATTTGACTTTGTCAAGAATACAAAATATTGGACAATAAGATATTTTATAAGTGCACATAGGTGTATATTTTTCCAGCAGTGAAAATGGATTGGAATTCCTATTCATTCTCTTAACCAAAGTCAGTCATACTGTAGATTTGACACTGAAAAGATAGAAAATATGGTAAAACTTTTACTGAAGAACTGAAAAGTATCATATAAAATGGCTTTAATAGGTTCAAAATGTATTTAATACTAGTGAAGGACGGAAGGATTGAGTTGGAAAACATGCCTTTGCTCAGATGAAAAACAAACAACTTTGCTTGTTGAAATTGCAGAGCACCTGAAATATTTGCTGCAGAAGGTCAAGGACTGCAGTCTTCAATATAGCTTGAAGAAAAGTTTTGGACTAAAAATAAATTTAAGAAAACAAAGATTCTCACCACTGGGCCAATTGGCTGCATCATGACAGACAGAGAAAAAACTGAGATTATTAACAGTTTCAGCTTGTCTATGTTCACAATCAATATTCTTGGCACCAGCAGTTAAGAAATATGATAATGTAGCTGATAGACATATCGAAAAATATAACTCTTGTTCTGTATGTACCTATAATGAACTGAAAATCAATTCAATGATAAGGAGATAGAAACACAAGTGAAATCATATTATTCCAAATGGACATCTTGCTTAATTGCAAATAAATACAATCTAATAGGTTATCTTAGTTATATTTGTAAAATGAAGTGTGTTAACTATCTAGGCTTTAGAAGCTTTATTTTCTGAGATTTGAGTACTATTTTCAAAGAATGCAACTTAATTTAAATGTATGTTATGTACTAGGAAGCATACTAGGTAAAATAACTATTTCTTTTTGTATTTCCATCTCATTGGATTTCCATCCCTCCACTCATATGCCAGATTGTCATACTATGGTGGATGTGTGTTGCTGTTCTTCTGGAAGCTAAGCCATTACTATTTCAAATCTTAGAAGAGTAATTTTTGTGCATATATTCAGCAGAGCTTCTAGGCTAATGTAGACTAGGGCTAAGGGAGGAATATACATGTACTTCTGAAAAATTGGCCTTTGAAAAGCTTAGAAACAGGATTGGAACATTGACATAGCATCAGATAACAAGGCCCTCATATTAGAAGACTTTCAGAATGTAACTAGAGGTGAGTTGATTTCTTAAAAAAGAGGCTACATTAATTACAAAGGTGGAGAAAGCTTTCAATCATTGAATGACTTTAATTTATTAATGTTACCTTATTAAAAAATTAGAGCAAATTGCTGCAAAAAATCCAACATTAACCAAAACTTGGATTGTAAAAAGTATGAGTCTAGGAAAATTGGAAATTATGAAAAAGAAATTTAAATTTTATATATATATGCCAGACACTGATGTACTTAACTGGGCCAGTATTGGGCATTCTGAATGAGACAAAAACTAATTTACTGACAATAAGGGCTGGTCCTTAGAGAAGCATTTCATGCTTGGAAGGGTGGAAGTTCATCACAGAAAAGGAAGATCCTGGATGAGATGGATTTCCTCAGTGTCTGTGACAAATGTGTTCAGATGTGTTAGAGGTGGAGAGGTTGGCTTAGAATAGAACAAAGCTCAGAGTCCTTGTTCATAGGGTCGCTATTAATTATAATAAACTCATTGGCACATAATGATAACAACCTGCTGGAAATGACAAATTGAAGGTTAATGGTGTCACATACATCTACAAAAAGAAGATGTGCATGCATATACAAGGGCGATTTGTCAGTACACTATGATTAGAATATACCACCAATTATTAAAATCAAAGGAGAAGAAACATCTGCAACCTGAAATTAATGAAACACACAAACAAGACACATTAATAATAACATATGATTAGAATGGGAAAGTTGGAAGAAAAAAGGAACTATTGGAAATAGAAAAACAAAGTCTTAGTGATAAAAGTAGGGAGTATTTGTGGCATCGTGGCAAGAAAATGCACTGTGATCTTGAAGGCAAATGATTCAAATCTACCAGAAGCTCCACAGGAAAAGATTAGGTAATATTGTTATGACAGGAGTCCAGAACGAAGGCTGCATAGTGGAGTGGACTTGGGAGGAGTGATTGTATAACAATGAAAGAATTTTTCTTTTACTTTTCAAAGAAAAGAATGACAGGGGAAGGGATACACAAGGAGAAAAGTGCAACAATGAATGAATGGAAATCCAATGTCGTTGTAAATTTTCATTAAAATGAATAATAATAATGATAATAATAATAAAGAAAATTTTAAAAAAAAAGAATAAAAGAGTATCTCCTGTGTGATTAACTGCTTCTGATAACCTGCCAGAAGTTCAGCTATGGGTTAATTTACCTTGGCAGTATGCAACAACATTGAAAAACATGATATTAGAGATTGTATAGTAAATTTATTTATGATTAACTACTTACTAATAGCAATCGTCTTAAAAATAATACAGCATAAACAGCAATTATACATGTGGATCTCATGTGATTAGATAAACAAGAATCAAATACACTGAGTGTCCAGACAGAGATAGTGAAAAAATTCAATATCATAAGTCATATAAAAGCTTGGTGCTGACTGTGGAACAGACCACTGACTACTCATGTGCAAGTCCAAATTTAAAATGAAGAAAATAAAAATAAACACATGAAAGTCAATATATGTGAGCATATCATCTCTGAATCTATAGGCCATCTCAATAACAGATTTAAAATACTGAACCATGACTTAAAAATAGACAAGTCTTGAGATAACATCAAATGCATCATACATAATGAAAACAAAAGGGTATTAAAAACACAGTAAAGAAAAAAATACCAAAATAGATTTCAGAAGACCCCTGAAACTTGCCACCTACACAAGAGAAACAACAGCAGAAAATAATTAAATAAAAAAGCCAAAGATTTCAAAGAGCAACTCAAGAAGACAAAACAAAATATTATGACAAAATTTGGAAGGATCTAGAGTTAGAAAACCAAAAAGGAGTAACTCACTCATCATTTCTCAAGCTTAAATAGATGAAGGGGGGGGGGAATCAAACATCAAACGCTGAATTATTTTATTGGCAAAATATTACATGACAGGATGCATCAGAAAAGATACAAGGAATTCATAGTCACTGTACCAAAAATGATTGAGTGACATTTAGTCATTTCAAGAAGTAGCATAGGATAAAGATTAGTTGATTCTTTTGGCGATCCTTGCTATAGGTAATAGTCTTTGCTAAGATTACAATTTAAAGGCATCAATTCTTCCTTAGTCTTCCCCATATATCGTCCAATTTTAACATGCATATGAAGCAATTGAAAATACAAAGGCTTGCATACAGCAAATCTTACTAGTGAAACTGACATTTAGTTTGTCAGCAGTTTTAAAGAGGTATGCGATAGTAGATAACCCCGAGGCAATGTTTCTCAATTTTAGACTGCTCCTTCCATGGATATTGGCCATAGATCGAAGGAAAATTAATAATCTGAAAAACTGGACTATGTGAAGAATGTAGTATCAGAATTGGAGGAAGATTTATCAACCACATGAGTAAAGTAAGGACAATCTGAAGAACTGGTTGAATATTAAACACTTTATTATGAATTACACTTCTATATAAGCAACAGCAAAGTAAAAAGTCTTTACAGATTGACCAACAAACAGTATCATGATAAATGAAGAAAAAAATTTGAGTTGCAAATGTTTTAATTTTGCTTGGATCTGCAATAAACAGACATGTAAGCAACAGTCCAAAAAAAGTAAATGTTTGGTGCAGCCATTATGGAAGGCTGGATGGCTTTTTCTCAAGAAGTTGCAAATAGAAGTACCATTTGACCCAGAAATGCCATTACTGGGAATTTACCCTAAAGAAACCATAACTGCCATCCAAGCAGATATATGCACACCCATGTTTATTGTAGCTTTGTTCACAATAGCAAAGAGCTGGAAACAACCTAAATGCCCATCAAGAAATGAATGGATAGAGAAGTTCTGGTGTATTCACACAAAGTAATACCATGCAGCATTGAAAAAGAAGGAACTCATGAAATATTAGGCAAAATGAATGACTGTGGAGGGCATTATGCTGAGTGAAATATCTCAGTCACAAAAGGACAAATATTGCATAGGGCCACTGTTGTAAAACAGGACTGACATAAGGGTTGAGGGAAGACAGAAAAGGAGGGAAGGAATGATATATATTGCATTGAAACAGGTGAGGAAGAAATCTGTTTAAAAGGGATATATGTATGGGTATTCCTGTCATTACACAAGTCCAGAGTGAAGGTTGCATAGTGGACTGAACTTGGGGTGAGGGATTGAATAAAAATGAAAGAGTTTTTCTTTTCATTTTCAAGAAGAGTTCTTTGGGGGTGAGCAGGGAGAAAAGGGCAACAATAATTGACTAGAAATCCTAAGTCTCTGTAAACTTTCATTAATAAAAGAAAAAATATTTTAAAAACAAGGTTTAGTATTTTTTCAAAGGTTAGTTTAATATTTGTCTTTGGGTGGATAGTCAAAATTTGTTAAATATCTTATTCTTAAATTTTCAATAAATTAAAAAAGTAAATGGTATTTTGTGCTTGGAAAACCAGCTTTAATGACCTTTTTAGAGTATTAAAAAACAGTAAGTAATTTTAGAGACCTTAGTGCATATTCTCCAAACCATGTTCTTTTCCATTGCTTCATAGGCATGTGATAGTTGGACAATAATAAGGGAAGATAGAAGAATATAACTAAAGCCTTTGAATTGTGCTAGTGCAAGTAATGAATATACTATAGACTACCAATAGAGATCGTTGATTGTTGATAGACCTTCTACCAATCCTGAAGCCACATTTCTCCTCACAGAGCCCAGCCTCCCAGGTAATCTGTTCATCATACAGGTTGAAAAGGCATGGAGATAGGACACATCCCTGGTGTATGCCCTTCGCAATTTTAACCATGCAGTTTTTCCTTGCTCTGTTATGACGACTGCCTCTTGGTCCAAATATAGGTTTTGAATTAACACAGTCAAGTGTTCTGGG
>NW_006399762.1:14453852-14455574 GCF_000299155.1 Elephantulus edwardii
CATTGTCCAACTCTCTGACGCATAACAAGTGATTGCGAAGACCATGGCCTGTATCAGGCACACATGCTTGAGCGTGCGCGCACGCGCGCGCGCGCACACACACACACACACACACACACACACACACACTAGGTGCTACTGAATGGAGCACAACTCATAGCAACCCTATGAACAAAAGATCTAAACCTTGTTCTGTCCTGTGCTATCCTCATTTTTCCTGACACATAGGAGCCTATTGTGGCAATAACTCCATCAATCCACCTGTTTGAGGGTCTTCCTCTCCATTACTGACCCTCCACTCTTCCCAGCATCAAGGCCTTCTCTAAGTAATAGCTCCCAGCCCCAGTAATACATTCAAAATAGATGAGGTAAAACATCATCATCTTTGCTTCCAAAGAGCATTTCAGCTGCACCCTTCCAAGAAGTATCTGTTTGTTCTTTTGGTTGCCCATAGGTTGTTCAATAATCTTCTTATCTGTCAGTTTCCTGTACTGAAATAACGTGGGTCTGCTGTGATACTGAAAGCCGTCCTACTGATATTTCAAATGCCATAATTAATACCCTTTGTGGACAGGGTTTGGTAGAGGTCCCAGATTAAGACAGACTAGGAAACAGGATTGACATCCATTTCTTAAATAATAAGCCTTTGAAAACACTATGAACAGTAGAGGAATAAGGAGATAGATAGATAGATAGATAGATAGATAGATAGATAGATAGATAGATAGATATAATAAGAGGGAACTTTGCTGGCCTAGTTATATATCTCTACTATATAAGGAGGAAGCTCTTGTGGCCTAGTTGTATGAAACTATACTGTAAACCCTACGGCAAAAAAAAAGGAAATCTATGAACTGAGAATCTCCTCCCATGCAATTTATAGCCTCTGAAAACATATTGAAGTTTCAGCTATGATTTGGTTCTGATTCGACAGCATATAATAACATTTTAATGCAAAGGGTCATTAAATGTATATGCACATTTTTGTTGTGTATATATTTATATGATAGAGTATTGTTTATTACTTGAGATTTAGAGATTGAGTTCAATTGTAGGTGAAAGTAGAGGCTATTCACTCATGCAATATACCAGTAAGTAGAAAAAGAAATTAATTTTCCTCACCTTTAATGAGATTATGGTCTGTGTTTTGTGTGCATTATTTCATATATTAGAGTTTGGCTGGAAGTGTAGCATCAAATTTATGGTAACAGCAGTTTTTGTTAAAGCATATCAACAGAGATCAATTGGCAGATTCCTGTGTTACCATCTTTTATACAATATTGCCCTCTATGGGAACCTTAAAGAGTGAAGATTTTTACAGGATGGTTAATGCATCTTTTCATCTGTGGTTTTAGATGAATTATTTTAATTTTAAATTTATTTGTACCCCCTTTACATAGCAAGTATAAACAACTGAGATGCTCAACAAATTTATCATTTTTTTATCCTTCTGGTATGTTCAAAATATTAGACTTTATTTTTCTTACCTGACACTATGTTTAATTTTTTGCTTTTCTTGTCTCTTGTGTAAATACAACTCTGTTCTTAGAGTACTGATGTGTTTCAATTTATTTATAGTACTTTAATATAAGATTCTTATTAAGAATAAGGAATCCTTAACACAAATATTAAAATAATGTGATACTTATGGAATAAAAACAGATAAATCTTTTCAAATTAAAGAACATGTAGATATTATGATGTCTTTCTATTGATTTTGTA
>NW_006399762.1:14455791-14456409 GCF_000299155.1 Elephantulus edwardii
GCTGTTATACATACGGTCAATTGATATACCATCTATTCCTTGAGCAGGGTTTAGGGCTGTTTTACATAGGGTCACTATGAGTCACAGGCAACTTGAGTGTACATAGCAAGAACAACAACAACCAATAGAGAAAACAAAACAGTTTTGTAAAAAAAATGTGTTCAAATTGTTCCTCAGATGCAAACATGGTAAAAGCTCATCTCACATGTTTCGGCATGTTAACAGAAGAGACCAATTCTTGGAAAGAAGAACTGATTATTGAAAAGGTGCAGGTTCAAACTCAAAGAGAAAGATCCTCAATAAAATGGATTGACAGAGTGACTTCAGCTATACACTTAACCAAAATAGTGATTATGATGATTAGGTGGTGTTTCTTTTCTACATAAACTTGTAAATAGCAGGAATCAACTCAATGGCTCCTAAGAACAAGAAAATTTTATTAATTAGGTCCTATAATCAGACTCAATATTAAATCATTGGTATTAGTCCTAAAGAATTTTCTAAACAATAATAACCTTGCAAAAGGAAACACATAACTTAAGAAATTGAGTTTCTAAATTTAGGAAAGCATCTAAGTTATAGCTCGTGTATGCACACGCACCCACATGCGCGCGCACG
>NW_006399762.1:14457289-14457950 GCF_000299155.1 Elephantulus edwardii
GCGCGGGCTACGCAGATTCCAAACTGTTGCCATCAAGTCAATTCTTACTAATAATGATTCTATAGGACAGAGTGTAAACCTCATATGGGATTTTCAAAGCTATAATCTTATAGAAGTCAACTTTCACGTATTTTCCCGGCAGAGAGCTTGGTGGATTTAAGCAGCCAGCATTACAATAAGCTTTATGTATATTGTTGTTGTTAGGTGCTTTCAAGTCAAATATGTCTCAAAGTGACCCTGTGTACAAAAAACCTGCACCGTGTCCTATAGTATGCCATTCTTATTTTATCTGACACACTTTATTTTCTGTCACTGTGTCAAAGCTCTTGTTGAGAGTCTTCCTCTCTTTCATCGATCCTCCACCATTCCAAATATGATGTCCCTTTTCAAGGACTAGCCTCTCCTAACAACATATCCAAAATATGTGAGATAAAGCTTCATCATCCTTGCCTCCAGTGAGCACTCTGGCTTCACTTTTTCCAAGGCATATTTGATTGTTCTTTTGGTATTCTATGGAATATTCAGAAGTCCTTTTCAAATAATTCAAAAACATCAATTCTTCTTCGGTCATCCTTACTCATGGTCCAGTGCTCAGATACATAGCAAGGGATTGAAAAGACTATGTTCTGAATATATATTATTATATCATATCATATCATAT
>NW_006399762.1:14462838-14501594 GCF_000299155.1 Elephantulus edwardii
TTTGAATTACAATAGAAAAAAATAATCTGCATTATCTCATCAATGGGGGAAAATGAAAGAACATGTTTTTGCACATTTTTCTTGAAATGAGTTGTTCGCAAAATATAGAACTTGTGCCACAGATACACTGAAAATATATTTGCACAGACAACCTTAGTGCAAGTTTCTCCTTATTTACTAGTTCTGAGTTACCACTCATTCATAGATTTGCTAAAAATCAAAACGAATGTGTGAGTTTCTATTTAATATTTAGCTGCGCTCTAAATACTGTGACTATAACATGTAGAAGGGGGAAAATATGGTCCTTTTTGTCAAAGAACAAACACTCATTGCTGGGATAATGACTGGCACTCAAAAATGTGATTATTTCTAAAAGAAGCAATGGTAGAAATCTAGTCTCTTAAACTGTGTAAGTTGTCTACATGTTAAGTGTCTGAAGAGAATTCTGTGCTATATACAAATCATGGTGTATAAGTAACCTGACCCTTGCGTTAGAATTCACACTTACTCACATTGCCTTTTAAGGATAAGCCATCTTTACAGACTTTGATAGACAACTGTAAAGCATCCAATGTTCCTCTACCACAGCTAGTCTCTCACAACCCACAGCACCACTACACACACATACACACCCCTCTACTCCCAAATCAAATAGGAGAAATAATGGAGCCATGCAGTGAATTACTGCAGAGTAAAGGTAATGTTTTGAGAAAAGCATTCAAGATAAGGAGACAGAACTGATTTACGAAGACCTGGTGAAACATTAAGATTTCCCATGCTGATTGGAGCATTAGCAGGAGTAGCTCATAAATGAGAACCTTTCCACAAAGGACTGAGGCAGACAGCAAACAAATGATATTGGGATACCTAAGATAAAAGGAATTTGCTAAAAGATGAAAAAAAAATATATCCTCTACAACAGAAGGGGTTTTTGCAAATTTATCACTGCGACGCTGGGATCCTGGTGTGCATGCCAGTTTATTAACATTGAACATTCAAGACTTTAAATTAAAAATATAAAATGACTTTGTTTGTAAGGCTTGACTCAAAAGGAAATTCTTATTGAGAAAAAGGAAAAAAAAATGTGAACCAAAGCATTACAAAAGAAAGAAAACAGAAAGGGTAGAGACCTATTCATATTGAAATACATTGCAGTATTTAAAGAACTACCTCTGATAAGAGACTCCCACTGGAATCATGACCTAATGAATGTACTTTACTAACTCTCGCCATCTTTCAAAAAGAGATATTCAGTGAGACTTCTCATACCAGGAGTGCAGACAATAAAATAATCATTAATCTAATTTCTACTGCTTTTTCATACCTTTTCTGGGGTCTCAACTTTACCCTACATTACAAAAATTTTTGTGATTCAGTGAAGCTTTGTCCAACAGCTGCTGTTTATTAAAAATCATGTTCCTTAAGGCAGTTGTCAGCCAAACCAGAATAGGACTATTTACTCTGTTTGTTCTCTCACTTGGCCTTTCACGCTTTGCATCTTCAAAGAAATTATTTGAAGCATTGACATGCTGATTTCTTTCTTGCTAAAACAATGAACTACAGTGATGTTAGCATGGAGATTCTTTATTCATATCTGTGGTATCAGTTTTTTTTCGTTTTATCTTCCTCAATACCTACAAAAAGATTCAGATGTGTAATAAGATAACCTTTAATTCTGTGGCTGATGTGCTTTTTATAGAAGTAATACTATGCCACTAATTTCTCACCATTGTGAGCTCTCACTCAAAGCATTATGATATCAATGGAACAAACTGACTACATGATCCTGCTTTCTCACTTGAGTTCTTATCTGAATAATTGCTAAAGAATTTTTTTGGTTTCCCCCCTTTTCCTCACAGTCTAATTAGAGGCTGTGACTTCCTTAAGGCAAGACATTTGAACACAATAGTTCTTTTTATTCATGCTATTTTCCCCATTGAAAAAGAGTTAGTAAAAGCCTTTTTGTTAGTTGAGATAACTGGACAGTTGCTCATGTTATAAATAAGGGGGGGAAAAGGAAGAAGAAGACAGTATTGCAAGAAAAGTTTGAGGAATGTGCCAACAGAATTCTGCACATTTAAACATTTTCTGTAGTTATAAAATATAGATGAATTCTATTTCCTACATTTAAAATGTGTAAGTCAACTATAGGTCATCTAGCATGGTCATAAACATTGACTCAACATCAGCTACTGTTAGGCAACAGACACTAACAACATGGACTTAATTACTTACATTTATTAGAAATTATCATTTCAGTAGATGTAATAAAGGAAGATAACAATTTAAAAGAACTAAAGTATACATTTAAAGGCATCAGAATCATCCATTTATAATCTGTTTACCACTGTGAAAGGATCATTTTGAAAGTAGAATGCAGTGTACTTGGGAATATTTTGCCATTTTTTGCATAAATTTCTATTTCTCTTGGTTGTATGTATATGAATCTTGCCTTTAATAATGATCTACAAAAACCAAATCTGTATTTCACAAATTATTTCAACTAATAGTGACCTGATAAAACAGATAGAACTGTTCCATAGAGTTTGCAAGTTTGTCATTTCTATGGTAGAAGACTGAAACACCTTTCTTCCATGGAGTGGCACTTAACCATTTATCACCCATTGAACAATGAATGAGAAAAAGAATTATGACTAGATATTTCGAGAGAGATACATTCTACCCATTCTTTTTTCTTTTGTCTTTTTGTTTTCAAGAAAATATGACTACTCAGACTTTCACGAAAGAAATTATTTTTAAAAAAATTAATTCTCTTTTCAATATCTTATTGTTTTCTGTGACCTCAATTGAATGACAGACACTAAAATAAGAACTACACCTACAGGTACGCATCACTTAGTGGTTGTCTGATACATCTATGGTCACATAATGCTGGGTTGTTTGATTGTTTTCCCTATGGTTATAACGGAAAATCAGCTCTGCTGTTGCTTATTGTACCCCAAATGTTTTAAATGAGCTCTAGTGGTGTGTTGGTAAGTAGTTCTGCTACCAAACCCAAGGCACATGGTTCAAATCCACCATCCGCTCCATGGTAGAAATATGGGAAATCACCACCCTTGCAATTACACTACCAATTGAAAACCTGTTGTTAGCTCTGAGTAAGTTCCCTCTTGAAGTAATGTAACAACAACAATAATTTTAAAGATTTCCAATCTAGACTCTTTCAGTATTGGATGGCGAGCATGATTTAGTCTGATGAGACAGAGGACATGGCTTTTGGAGCATGTTTTCTAACTTCATCTTTGGGTAGCCGATGACAGTATTGGCTGTTGTTCAAGACTCAGAACTGTAGACAGAGAATGAAGTGTTTGTTCTGCTGTCATCCCCACCCCATCTTTGTCTCTTTCTTTCTTTCTCCATGTACACACACACACACACACACACACACACACACACACTCTGATTACTTAGTGGCAAAGAACTGATTTCTCAATGTGATTAGAATCCACCAGCTGCCCTGTGGAAGAAAGACTGGCAATTTCATCCCATTAGATTTCTGCCTCGGAAAGCACGCTGTTGAATCAGCTATGGGTTGATTTAGACAATAGTGTTGTGTGCCTTTTAGCTGGAACTAAATTAGAGCTGGTTCTCCAGTGAGTTTTTCAGAGGCTGTTAATTGTATTGGAGGAGATTGGAATTTGTTTCTTTTTCGTGGAGCAGCTGATGAACTTGAACCACATGCTTTTGGGTATATATACATATATCTCTATGTCTATTTTTGTACCTATCAATTCATCTATAATGTAGATCTAGTGGTTTAGTAGTAAGGAATTAATTGTTTGAATACATCAACTACTCCCTGAAGAAAAAAAAATGAGCACTCACCTCCCATGTGATTTACAGCCTCTGAAAACCTATTAGGGTGTCAACTATGAGTTGGTGTTCATTTTATGGCACTTAAAAACTTACCAGTAATAACATAAATATAAAATGTTGATCATTGTAAAAAATAACATTTGAAAATTTATCTTGTCATGATCAATGCTTTCAGTGATATAATACTCTTACCTCCAGAAGGAATATTAGCTAATGCAGGTATTATTCAAATTCCTGTGTCCATCATTAATACCAAAGATGAAAAAAATATTAAGAAATGGTGGCTTCTATAGTCAATAACTGATAAAACATACAATCAAAATGGCTTTGCAATTATTGGTGATTTGTATCCAAGAGTTGGAAACAAATGTGGTTCAGTAATTCTAAAATATTGCCTTGACAGCTGAAATGATGCTAGAATTCAGATAATAAAATTTTCTGAGGCTATTTTCTGAGCCATTGGAAATAGATTTTTCAACAACATAAATGTATACATATAGATCTACCCATATGGGTTACACAGAAATTAAATAAATTGCATCTCTGGAAAGTAACTGCAGAATCTCTACATTATCGATCAGAACAAGGGTAAGGGTCAATTGTGATAAAGCTCATCAGTTATTGAAACTAAAGTTCAAATTGACGTTGAAGAAAATGAAAACATATATACAACAGCTGAGATATATTTTAAGTCTATCCCACCTGAATTTAGTGACCCTTTGAACAACAGATTCAGCACATGGAACACTAATAATCAAAGACCAGAGAAGTCGTGAGATGACATTAGACAATCATGCATTCTTTGCTTTCAAAAGAAGATAACAAAAATTGAAATCTATTTCAGAAGAAATTCTGAAACTTGGACTTGAATATAGACTAGAATGTGTGTATGCACATGTGCACACACACACAGGCAAAAATAATGAAAATTTAAAAAAAAACTGACCAGAAGACTCTAAATATTGGAGAACACTAAACAATGTACAAATTAAATAATAATTTGTGCAAAGACTTAAATTTCAAAAACCCAAAGAGAAGAATATTGTCATCTCTCAAGTCAAAAGAACTTGTGGAAAAATAAGCCTGAACTTAGCAATAGCAACTGTTTCTATGGCAAAAGTCTTTAAAAAGCATAGGGAGCATCAAAAAAGGTTGAAATAAATACATCAGGCTATTGTATAGAAAAATGTTCAATTTTCAACTATTTCAGTAGATAGCATATGTTCAATAATCAAATGGCATTGGAGAAAGAAGTAAAAGACTCAACAAATCTCTAGTAATTGAGAGGATACCATATGAGATGCTTCTATAGATATAATTCTGGGAGCACTCAATGTACATACCACAAATTTTGAAATATAGCATCTTGGCAAATGACTGAAAGATATGTATATTTGTGACTATAGCAAAACAAACAAACAACCCAAGAAAAACGATCCAACAGAATGTCAAAATTACCATAGAATATTGTTAATAGTACACAAAGAAAATATTGCTGAAGATAATTCATAAAGGGTTGCTGCAGCACAATGACAGCTACCCAAAAGAAATTCAAGCTAGACTCAGAGGAGTATATAAAATGAAGAATAGCATTCCTAATAGCAGACAAATGTTTGCTAAAATTGGAAAATACAAGGAAGTTGATTATTAAGTGTGTTACTGGCTATGCAAATGAATTTATCTTTATTGATCATAACAATTATGAATAACATTGGGAAGAACGAGAACTCCAGAATTCTGAATTGTGCTATAGCTCCAGTGGTCTAGTAAGTAGGGAATTACAAGGCCTTCTCAATGGCTTACAGTTTGAATTAATGAGCTGCTGCACAAGAGAAAGATGGGCAATCTCATCCCATCAGATTTACAGCCTTTGGAAACCCACTGTCAGGTAAAATATGGCTTATTTCTGCTTTGAGAGCAATGAGTAAGGTGTTTGGTTGATTGGTTTTCATTGCAGTGGTGCAGAACATTTATATAGACCAAGAGGTAATTATTTGAACTGAGCAAGGGGATACTGTGTAGTTTAAAATTTGGAAAGATATTCATCATTATTCTACGCCTTCATTGTCCTTATTCAATTTGCATGTTTAGAAAATAAGTTGAGGAGCTGAATGATATGACGAACTTGTCGTTAGATTTGGAAGAAGATTCAACAACTCTACATATGCAGATGATGCAGCCTTGATTGTTGAAAGTGAAGAAGACTTGAAGCACTTACAAGATATATAAAAGTCTAGAGTCTTCAGCATGGACTGTTGTGTCCCCTTGAGTCAGAACCAACAAATAGTTGAGCGTTCTGTGGATTTTGAGAGGAAGTATACTCACAAGAGAATTTACATAATGAAATTGCTGTAAACATGAGTTTGCATAACTCTTTGTCATCAAGTTGAATTCAACCAACCCCCTAGTGGATTTTCACAGCCTATTTATTACACAGAAGGAGATTGCTCATCTTTTTCCTGTGAAGGTGGTGGAGGATTCTAACCAACTCTCATTTGGTTATAAAATAAAATATTAACAAAACCCTTGTATTGATTTCATTAATTTTAGTAAGAATGGTTTTTGTAAATTTCTTTTATGTTTACATAAAGTAAACATCAAGATCAATCAAACCATAATGGTAAAGAAAAGATTGAAATTGTCAAGAAATTTCATTTCACGTATATTCACAAGCAGCACTTAAAAGGAAAGCAAAGGACACATTACATTGAAAGAATGTGCAGCAAAAGATTTCTTTATAGTTTTAAAATTATAGATTTCATTTTGTTACTGAAATGCAAATATCACTTCCTGACCTGAATTTCTAAGTTTGTTTAACTCATTTTTTCAACATAAAGATTCAGAAAAACATTAAAAAGATATTTATTTCAAAAATAAGAAATGTTAAATGTGTTAATTTAATGTTAAGGACTCACTAACTTACTCATTGCCATTGTTGAATCCAACTAAAAGCTGGCTCTTTCTCTAGCAGGTTTTCAGAGGCTGTAAATTGCATGGGAAGAGGTTGTTTATTTTTTCCAGTGAAGGAGTGTCTGGAGTATCAATTTTTCAACATTAAGAAAAGAAAATTCCTGCTTACTGGAACAACAGGCAACATCATGATGGATACAGGAAGCACTGAGACTGGCAATGATTACACTTTTCTTGGATCCACAATCAGTACACTTGGTATCAGTAGGCAGGAAATCAGGAGACATTTTCACTGGGGAAGTTTGCAATCATAGATCTTTCCAAATTATTGTAATGATGCCAGTTTGAGGGTAAAGGGGCACCTGATTCAAGCCATGGTCTTTTCAGTCACTTGCTATGCATCTGAGAGCTGGAAAATGAATAAGAATGACAGAAAAATAATTTCTTTGAACTATAGTGTTGGAAAGAGTGCTAAATTTCCTATTAACTACTAAAAAGAACAAGAAAATAGGTCTTGGGGAAGGTGCAGCCAGAGTGCTCTTTGGAGGCAAAGATATTGATGCTTCATCACACATACTTTGGGCTTGTTGGTGGGAGAGGTTATTCCTAGCAGAGGGTCAGCGTGCTTGGAAAGGTGGAGGGACAATAAAAGAAAGAAAAATCCTCAACCAGGTGGATTGACACAGTGACTGCAGTGACAGGCTTGAGGGGATCAGAGATTATGAGGATGGCACAGAATAGGACAGAGTTTAGATTGATTGTTTATACTGTCGATGAAAATTTTATTCAATGGCAGCTAAAAACAACAACCACATCCCATTGAGTTTTAAAAGAAAAAGATACTAATAGAATCCTTGTATTGATTTAAGTATTTTTAAGAATGCTATGCATTGCTAGAAATTTCTTTAAGAATATTAAAGCAAATATTTTTATTCATTTCCATTCATTCTTTTATTCATATTCGATATGATTTGTTTCCCCAAAAGTAACTTATTTCTTAACCGACGATGGGGAGAAAACAGTTCATTTGTTTTCTTTTTTACAATTATTTAAACTTAAAAGCTTCTAGATATTTCTGTTCCAGAAAACTGGTGTTTGACAAAAATTTAAAAGCATTTTATGACTATAAAAATTGTCTTTCATTCGTATTGCCAATGATGCTTGTACATAGTTGTAAAAGGAGCAGATTCAATGTTGGGGTGGCCAAATCTAACTTAAATCTGCTTCATAAAGGGAAATGGTCTGCATTAATAACATTACAGAACAAACCAAATAGCTATATAGTCAAACATGTTACCCCACATGCTCTTGTACCTATTTCTACCAATCAAGGAAGTCAATGTTCATTGCACCTTGATTCAGATTTTTTATTCACATTATGACTCTCCTTTTCTGATAATAGCATGTTCTAAGGTTTGGGTTGGCCCCTATCTTTCCAGGGGTCTTTTACTTCTATTTTCTTCTTTATTTTTAACTTTAAATCTTTTGTATGACCTACCTTTCACTAAGTATGCTTCTGTCTTTTAATCTTAATAAACCTTTTTTCCTTGTTTGTGCTGAAAAACTAAAGAAAACAGTAACAGTAATAAACACTAGCTCACAGAATGAAACATCTTCAGCTGCCTGGGTTCTAATCAATACCTTCATAGCCATCTATGCTAAGTCCAAATAGGCATCAGCCATAATCTCAGAAGCCCACAATTCTTCCTGTGTTTTAGGCTGCCTAGTCCCTTCACTCAACTTTAGCCTCCCAAGGCCTAAGTCAACACAACAGGGATCCTTAAAACTCCCTGCTCCACAATCCAATTAGCCCTTCTTCGCTTACCATGCTAAGTGGACAGTGTTGAGGTAACGTCCAAACTCAACCTATTTCTTCATCCCCGTGTGTCTCCTCTCCCAAACCCAAGTGGTTACCATGAGTTAAGTATACTCAGCAGCATCATTTAACTTAAGGAGTTTTGATGTTCCCCTCTTCCACTCATCAAGTAGACCCAGGTGGTAAACATGAATTAAGAACACTTATCCACTTCTTTTAACATTAAGCCCTGGACAGGAGATTCTGATGCTGCTGACTTCCACTCATCAAGTAGACCTAGGTTGTTACCATGACTTAAGCATACTCATTAGCTTTCTTTTTTTGTTGTTGTTTATGTTTTGTTTTGGTTTTATTTTACTAATTTATTTACAAAATTTGAATACATTGTTTTCACACCATATTCTTCCAATTTCCCTCACTGCTCTATCAAATAGGACAACTTTGTGAGTAATCAATCCCCTGCCTCCCAAACATCCTTATACCTCTGCTTTCACATTTCCCACCTCCGCTTGGATCCTCATACTTTCTACAATAATGGCTTTATACACAATGTGTCCTTGTGGGGCTGAGTTAGTTCTCTCAGCATAATACTCTCCAGTCCCTCCCAAGTTAGGTAACAATTTACAAAATTATTACTCCTGCATGCTGCATAGTATTCCATTATATTAATGTAGCCTAATTTCTCAATCCACTTGATTTTGTTGTACATGGGCTACTTCCATGTTCTTGTGATGGTAAATAATGTTGCAATGAACATTGTTAGACAAGTTTTTGCTTGTGCCTCAGTTCTTATTTTCTCAGGGTATATTCCAAGTAGTGGAATAGCTGGGTCATACGGAATTTTTAGGTCCAGCTTTTTGAGGAAGCATCAAAATGTCTTCCAGAATGTTGTACCATTTTACAGTTCCATCAGCAATATATGAGTTCCTATCTGGCCACATCCTCTCCAACATTTATTACTTGCTGTCATGTTCAACCTTCCATTAGCTCTCTTTTAAACTAACCCATGGAAAGGGGGCTCAGATAAGTATATGGTTTACCTTGCCTTAGCTTATTGGCAAAGTCCCTCTTTTTTCACTTGTTTTCTTTCAACTGTAACTTTATACAGAACACTGGGTGAGGATTACTCTTTTGTAGCCTAAAAAACACCCTATACCAAATTCTAGTACTGATTACAGGCATTCTATACGGAAAATGTTCCCCTTTTGAATATCCAATTATTATTCAAGTGTCTTACATTTTTTTAAAAATTACAATATACCCCATCATTGTGACATCCAGTATTCATTAATATTGTTATGTAAATGAGTAAATATCTATTAATATTGCTATGCAAATGAGTAAATATCTATCAAATATATCATACTTTTGATAATTTACTATATCTCAATGTAACAAAATCTAGTATAGTTAAAGCAACAAAACCCTTAATCATTTACCAAATATGTAAATATTACATATCCCTCATATTCATTTTTATAATATATCTCAATATTATGATACATAAAGGGAAAATAGTATAAACATAGACTTTAAAATAAATTCTCAGTTTTATATTTGTCCTTTACACTTCTCAGGTTTTAAATGGCTTCTCAACTTTTCTTTCTATCTATGAGTCTACAGCAATGATTCCCACCACTTCTGACACCAACTGTAAAAGGAACTTGTACAAAGTATGGGTTTCCATGTCTGACTTCTACCTGCTTCAGGAAGGGTATGAGTAACATTAATAACATTCATAGCAACAAACAAATAGCTACATGGTCACATATGCTACTCCACATGCTCCTGCACCTATTTCTACCAATCATGGAGTCCAATGTGTGTTTCAACTTGACTCAGAGACTTTACTCAAAGTTGTGGGATTTTATAGGGAAATAGGTTGGGGAACGGAAGAGGCAAAAAAATATCACAATGCAAGTCCACATTTAGTCCAGCAGTCCCAAGCCAAATTAACAAGGCACGCTTCTTCAATTAGTGAAAGCTCAGGTTTACAACTCAGCAGCACATATGCACCTCTCTCTCTCTCCTTTTTTCCCCCCGAATCATCCAGTAAACTTTATCTTGGAGCAGTTACAATTTTCTCTTCAATCCAGAAAATCACAGGGCTGCTCAATTTAATGAATCGACGGAGGGGTGGGTTAAGGAAATAGTAAATATCTGTGTGAAAAACAATGTATATGGAATTTGTAAGTGAACCATTATAAAATTAAAAGTGAAAAAAAGCCAAAAAAACAAACCCAAACAACAACAAAAAACAAAATGAAACAACACATCTTTAACTGTGGTTCCATCTCCAGGTTTCCTCTAATTACACCGTGCTACAGTTTCTTTATCCTCTCCCCACTACTATTTTACATATTAGGGAAAGTATTCTCTTTTATTGGTCCCACAGCTGTTAAAGATTTATAAGATCATGTGTCTAGAGGGAAGGTAGCTGGAGACCATGACCCAAATGTAGGCTAACACAATGGATACAGAAGTAAATTTTCAAGTTTTTTGACAACATAATTGTCAAAGTACTTGCTCTTATATAATTAATTTTATTCTGAGGAATTATGTATAGTTTTCAAGCTATAATGTTTATAGAAAAATATTGGAGGGAAAAGAGCTATAATTATCATTTATAAACAATAATCTAGCATAATTATTATCAACATTGTTTAGGCTATAAATCCTGTTCCATGTTTAAATTCTCTACGTGCTCAGACAACTTTGCTGTCATTGAATTTTTTTAGATACGATTGGTCTTATAAAATGGCATCCTTTGTTGAGTTTTAAAATGGAATTATATTAATAGAATAAAGAAAGTGAATATTATAATGTGATATCTTTATTTAGATCTGGTGGCTTAGTGGCAAGAAGCTGCACTGTAATTCCAAAGGCATAGGATTCGAAGTCACTAGCTGCTCCATGAAAGAAAGTTAGGCAGTCTCCTCCCATATGATTAAACTGCCCTTGGAAACCTGCTGGATTGTTAGCTATGGGTATGTTTGGACTCTATAGAACACAACAGCAAAATATCTTTACACTTAAATTATTTTTATAATATAAGAATGCAGATAAATAAGAAAAATGCATTTTTATTTAAGAGCCTCCATAAAATTGTAAATCTTCAATTGTAACTTTTTTTTTCATTTTATATCTGAGAGATGGTCAACAAATAAGGATGACAGAATAGATGCCTTTGTGCTGCAGTGTTGGATAAGGGTACTGAATATCAAATGGACTGCCTAAAGAATAAATGTATATGTCTTAGAGAAGGTGCAGCCAGAGTATTCCTTGGAGGCAAAGGAGATAAAGCTTCATCTCACATATTTTGGTCATGCTGCTAAGAGAGGTGGTCTCTTGGAGAGGGACATTATGCTTAGAAATGTGGAGGATTAGTGAAAGAGAGGAAAATAATCAACAGGATGGATTGGCATGGTGATTATAGCAATGGATTCAGGTATGTCAGAGATTGAGAGGATGGCAAAAGTCAGGATAGGGTTCAGATTTGTTGTTTTTAGAGTATCTAAGAATTGTACTTGACTCAATAGTGTTTAACATCAACAGTAACAATAACAATATAGAGAGTTGATATTGGGAATGAAAAATTTCTAACAATAATTGTTTTATTAAAAATTCTTAGGAATATTTTACTGTAGTTTAGCCATTTTGACAGGTGGCAATTATTGGTTAAGCAGTAATTGGCATTTTAAAAATATTAATGTAATAATCTGTTTGTTTTATATTTTATTGCTATTTATTTTCCCTTTAGCACATGTTTTGAGCTTGATAATTTTCAAATCTTGATAAGGTTTAATGACAACACTAACACTAGATAGTTTAAGATTATTCACTTAAAACACAATATCACTTGTCTGACATCAGCATAATCTGTATTTTGGACTTATTTCCCCTGGACCAATTGGTCTCGTCCCAAGAATGTTCAAGCAGAAATGTTTATTTTTAAATACTTTTAACTTTATAGTTAAATCAAAAGTGTCTCTGCAGTTGGAAAAAATAAGATTGTAGCTCTACATTTCCCTAATCTCTACAGACACAACAAACATTAGCAAGTATTAATTTAATATTAAGAGTTTGGCTGTTGTTCACCATTGAGTTGGAAGCAACCCATAGCTGACCCTACAGTTCAGTTTCAGAGGCTTAAATCTCACAGAAAGTGATTGCCCATACTTCTGCGAAACAGCTGGCAAATTTGAAACACATGTCTTCAGGAATGTAGTACAGATTCTTAACACTAGGCCATTAGAGCCTTAAAAAGTGTTTAACTGAGGCTTGCAGGGGAAAAGATAGCTTGCAATGAATTGATACAGCTAAAAGCACCTTATTTTTGTATTTAATATATTTGAATCAAGAAATTAAAATAAATTCATAAAGAGTAAATAAGAATATCTTCTATGCATTAATATTAATTAGCAGAAAATTGAGCTGATGATTGTTTTCAGATATTATCAAGAAGCAAAGCAAAGCAAAGCATGGAGAGAAATAATTGTTGTCAATACTGGGAATAGAATATATTTTTCTGTATAGTTTGATAATTTCCTCATTTAATATAAAATGTTTGCATACATATACCAAAAAAGTTATTTTCTGCTTTGCAAATTTTACTGGAATTTGTCCTAGCAATCCAGTGCTGCTTTAATGAAAACTCCTTACGTGGTTGGTCTTAACAAACAAAATTATTTTCTCATAGTTAAGGAGGCTGAGATTCCAAATTCAAGGTTCCAGCTACAGGGAGGACTTTCAGTCTGCTCTGTGGAAGATTCCATACATGATTTTAAAATCCATGGGTGAAGCTCTCCTTAGAGATCTCCGTGTGTCAACTTCATTCCTCCTTGGTTCTTGGAGGTTCTAAGCACAGAGACCCTGAATCTGTCGATTCCTCCCTCTTCTTTTGGACCCTTTTGATCTCTGCTCATATGCTTAATCTTTATCTAAAAATATTGTAGATTGTATCCTGTCTCACTAAAATAATGGCCTTTAACCTTGCTTCATTAACATCTTATAAACCTGAATTTACAGCACATGAGATAAATTATATATAACATTAAGAATCATCATCTAGTCAAATTGACACATATTTGTAGTGACACCATGCAACATTTAAAAAAATTACATCTACATAGATATCTAAAACATAAGCTTTAATAGTAATAGGGATTAGTTTACTAATATTTCTTCAAGTTTCCTGTTGCTTCTTGCTGGCTTCAGCTGACACACATTTACATCAGGAAAAACTGTTTTAAACTTTTCTTTCCTTCTTTGCTTTAAACCAATAGAATCTTTTAGAGTAATGCCATAGCTGCAAGGTGGAATTTTACTGTAGGATTTCATAAGAAATCCTACAAATCTGCAATGAAAAATTATGCAAATCCTCAAGGAGCATCTAATCAATCACAGTGGTGTGAGAGGAATGCAGCTGATCGCTGAATTGGCTTCTATTGGAATGTATTCATGTGTAACATTCCACTGTCTGGATGACATCACAACAGCTCCTGGTCCTTGAAAGTCTTCAGGATGATTAGCTGAAGGAATTGGCTGTTTCTGCCAATCATAATCTGGCAAAGCTGCCTTTATAGTTCTGGAGATATGAGAGAAAGAAGGAGGGAGGGAAAGACTGACTACAGCTAAACAGGAGCCACAGCAGCAGTAGCAACATCAGAGCAGGAGCAGCTGGTATTCCGGTGATTAAATAGTTCTCATAGCCTTTTTGCTGTACTCGGTCTGCTCCCTGGTGTAATTCTCGTGTCCAAGAAGGAAGCTGCATTTTAACGGTGTGCTGAACAGAGGTTTGAATCATTCCAGCTGGCTGCTTGTTTTGAAAAGGACAATGTGTGTATAAATAAAAAGAGACTCCGCTGGAAGAGTTCAGATCTAGCACTGGAGCTAAAGAGTGTTCTCGGAATATTGTATGAACTGAAAGCTCCTTCTAATTAACCTGGAGTCAAGTGAATCCGAATACTGGATATCTCATTTTCTAACTGGGGATAAATTCAAGTTAGGAAAAGAGAGCAAAAAAATTCAAGTCCTTCTCTAGGTAAGTTACTGCTTAATTTGCTGAAACCTAAGCTTGTACAATATATTATATATGTTGCTTAGCTATGTAAATAAGTTGAACACAATCAAGTTTTGTCAAAGATCTATGTTGAAGCAGATGATATATTTAAGCCAAATTCAGTCTCCCTTTTCAGCATGTGTAAGCGTACCTGTCATTGTGCTTTGTGAAGTTGTTTGCACTGTAAATGGAAAAGGTAACTCTGCCTTAAAAAGAGGTATAACTTGACATGTTTTAAATAACGAAATAGCTGAACACAAAAGCACCTCGTCTGATTTCAGTTTTCGTCTTTTCATATTGTAAGCTGCAATCCCACAAAGTTAATATAAAAGACAAGCTGTGGCATTGTAAATATTTTTGGAGAATTCTAAGTGATAACATGGTATTCAAATTACAGAAGATGAGAACTTCTCTGCTTGGAACCTGAGATTTATAGGCAAGCTCTGTTCTAATGGTCTGCTTTAGAGAAACAACTGTCAGGATATTTGAAATTGTATAATACTGTCATAAATTGCTTAGAAGGAAATAGATGTTTCCCTCCCAGCTTCTCTTAAAAATTCTTAAAACAGTGTATTTGCCGTATGCCATAAGAGATATATCCCCAGAAGGACAAAAACATTTTAGGTAGAGCTTTAGGTGAGATTTCGAGTTTCTTATGCAAAAAATAAGTTGGCAAGCAAAGAGCTAATCTTTAAATATGGAGGGTGTTCTTTTTTTTGCACTCTTTCCACTATGTCCATTAGAGCAAGCTAAGTAAAATGGTAATCTTAAACTGTGTCTTCCTTGTATTTGTCCTAATTAATTAAACAGTGTAGATTTGATAACAGTTTCAAATGATGATGACTTTTGTTTACTATGAGAGCTTATGTACTGTGAATCCTTAAGCACTTAAAAGAACTTTCAATAGTTTATACTCTATCATGTAATTTTCAAACTCATCTTTTCT
Source organism: Elephantulus edwardii (assembly GCF_000299155.1). Lineage (NCBI taxonomy): Eukaryota > Metazoa > Chordata > Mammalia > Macroscelidea > Macroscelididae > Elephantulus > Elephantulus edwardii. Next base: position 14,478,409 of record NW_006399762.1, read on the forward strand.
TGCTTTAAAAATGTCTTGTAGCAGAGTATTTTTTTTACATCAGCCTAAAATCCATGAAAACATTGTTAGTAAATTGTACAAAATGATGCTGAAGTGGTTCATTAACTCTTAGAGATTTTTGTTCTCCACTTTCTGACCAACTTCATGGGTAACATTCTGTGGATTTCTTGCAAAGAAAGAAAATTGGTAAAGAAAGTAGTCAATATAATTGATTCAAATTTCCCCTAAAACATGGAGGAAATTATTTTTATATATAATATTTAATTTACTTTTCATATAAAAGAATAATTTTAATGTCTTCTTTTGAAAAGAGTGCTAGTTAACTACACCCAGATACCACTTTGGTCACCTTTTTATTTAATTATTTTTAAATCTCATTAAGCCTGTGTTCAGAAAGGTTATAAAGCATACGGACTACAACATTGAATAGTAAGACAATTATGCCTGCCATTTACATTTCCTCAAAATACAAATGGAAATTTAATATTTGTTACGATTTTTGATGGTTTTAGTCTAAAATCCTATGATTATTTATCATGATCAATTTTACACAGCATTTCATTGTCAGAAGTCTCACAATAATCTAATATTAGGGAGTTTTGGAAATTGAACTATTCAGAATAGTCTTCTAAAAATTCACCTTAATGGCAACTTGTCACCGCTATGGTTCTTGTTCAGAAAAGTCTTAAAAAATGAAACATGTGTGATTTAGTCCTCTAACAGAGAGTGACCCTTAAAGAGAAATATAGATGCAGTTTAGAAACTCAGACATCCTTAATAAAAGAAAGGTGAAACATGATGAGAATAATAGTATTTGTTTTCCTGTTTTCTTTTTGGTCAAACCATAAACATAGGCATAAACTTTGTTTTGTGCCAGGTACAGTTATCCAAGAAATGCTCCCTGTTAAACTGTTTTCCCCTTTCACACTAAATGATAAATGATATAAAATATATATATAAATATATATAGTCACATTTTAAAATTTCTATATATTGTATAAAATATAATTTAAATTTTATTCAGATATTAACTCTCCTACCATCCATTAAAGGCATTCTTAAAATAAATCACTCTTCTTTAATCTCAATATTAATATTACTTCTTAAAGGTGCTAAACAAACGTTTCTAAACCAGCGCAATATTTGTCCCCAGTAGGTCTTATGTTTATATCCTCCACTTGCACATTCTGGTGGGAAAGGTGCCATTGCAATTAAAATCCAAATATCAAACTTTCTGTGCTTCATGCAGTAGCAAGTACTCAGAAAAAAAAAACAACCCACACACACAAAAAAACAGAGAAGTGTTTAGCATACTGTGTTCAAACTAGAAAATTCTGGCTGTTGTCGCCTTCCCAGATTTGAGAAGCAGCTGGGAAACTTTAAAATAGGCTAGACTTGCATCCCTGGCTGGGAATCAAGACTGAGAAGCTGTGCACCCAGAAGGCAAGTTCTTTCTGGGCTGAAATTCATTGATAATGCATTATGCTTAAAAGCTAACCTAAAGTGTCACTTTTTCTTCTTATTCCCCTGAGTAGAGATTGTAGGCTATTTACAGCACAAATTTATTTTCTCAGTAGAGCTAAATTTCAAGGTAACACATTGTATTCTTTATTAAATGTTATTCAAGTGAAAAATGTAAAAGAAGCATCATAGAAATGTCTATGAAATTCAATATATTGCCAGCAAAAAAAAAAAATAAGTAAAAGTGAGATCTTTTATCTAATCATCATCTTAGAGATGGCAGAAAGATCAGAAATGCTACACATGGCTACTTGCCAAAAACAAGAAATATGAAAGTTTCATTACAATAATTAGATTAGTAAAAATCCCAGCAGGAATTGGCACATTGTTTTAGTATATAATTTTTGAAGATAGATAACAAAAGAGTGTGAACTGTAACCCCTTATGTAAACAAGTACAAAAGAAGGGGATATGTCCTTTCCATTTATTTTAAGCTTAAGAGGTGAGAGAAATCATTCAGGTGTCAGACACAATGCTATAGCCTTTAGCCATCATGGAATAACATTTAGCCTTCCTTTTCCTTAACACTCAGGAAACTTCCTGCTATACTGTTACAGAAAGTGTTAAAGTCACCCTTTTTTAGTTATTTTCAGCAAACTTTAGAAGCTAAATGTGTCAATTACAATGCAGAACTCCAAACATACAATCCTATTGCCATGTTTTCTTTATCTGTTTTCGAAGAAATGTTGTCACTTTCAAGGGTTGTTAAATATAAAGTTTTTTTTGGAAATAATGTAAAATTGAAAACAAAATTCATCCAAACTCAAAGTAGTCTGAAAATGCTCACATATGACTATCAGTATTTGCAGGAAAAAAAAGATGAATAGTAAATTATTCATTTCTACTGATAAAATTGTTTGCTGGTTTAAGTCAATGTATTTATTTTATTTGCCCTATAATTTCCCTTTATGTGTGAGTGACCAAATAACCCTGCCCATGAAGTAAAGTCACCTATGCAACTTCACCTCAATTGATGATTTTTCAATTGACTAATTGAGGTAAATGAACTCAGGAGAACTTTAACAAGACAAAATGTAGATATCTAATTAAAATCATACATATAATTGAGATTAATTAGTTGAAATTAAGAAAGTATCTGTGGATAAAATGAAAGTTTGAGGACACTCTGAAAGCTTCAAAGAATGTTTTGATGTTTCACTCAGGGTTTATGGACTATAAAAATGATATTCTATTAAGATGTAGAATTTAGACTTCTCAAGCAAATGAGATTTTCATTTGTTACATTTTATTGTTTTAAAAATATGATGCATAGAAATAAATCAAAATTTAGGTAGGTTACATATACATACCCACTTAGCTTTATATATCTACCTATATTGAGACAGCTAGCTAATGATAGCTCTATCGATAATCTTCTAATTTGAATACTTTATTATAATTTAAAATGTTTAACTATTATTTAATACCATTAAAAGTCTCATGCTATCTATCTTCAACTTTAGTACTGTAATAAGCTGAAAGTCAACAGGCCAGAATCTTTTATTAAAGCAACAAGTTAATGTTTAATTGCTCCCTTAACTTGTATTTTTTTCTTCCTTCTGCTTTGCTTTTTCCTTCTAATTTGCCTTTGCATCCTTTTACCATCCTTTTTTTTTTACATTCCTAATCCTTTCCTTTTGTCCACTTTCCCTTCTTTCATTCATTCCTTCCTCTTTTTTGCTCTGATTCTCTTCTTTCATTTCTTTATTATATCTTCTTGTCTTTCCTCTATTCTTTCATCATTCTTTCACTTGTTCTCTGTATTTTCCTACTTAAGAATAAGCTCTCTTACTCAACTACTCAAGCTCATTGTATGTTCTCTTTCTCTCTCAAGGAGTCAATGACCAAAGTCTTGAACAAGTAGGAGCAAACAATGTATGCTTTGTAAATCAGAGTAATTATTAATCTGTTGGCCAGATATGAACACAGGACTTGAACGTGAAAAAAAAGTGTAAGACAAGTGAGAAACTTACACCACCAACCAATAATGTTATGAAAAGGTGAGAAATTAATTCATGTCACCTCTAAAATACTGGCATTTCTCCTACCTAAGAATTTCTATTTCATGTTCTGAAATCTTTAAGTGGGCTCATCAACTTTTTTCCCCTGTGCTACTTTTCATTGTCAGTCATTGTGTACTAAAGACACCTTGGTAGTAAAACTAAAATAATCATGATAGTCAGTATAAATAACTTTTATACTAGTGTTTTAAGTCCTGATAAATAAATTTTCTATTTAGTAATTTAAACATTTTAATATTCATATGGAGAGAGAAAAACAATTTTGCACATTAAAATGTTTTGATTTGACACCATTCCTGAATCAGAAACTCAAGTCTAGATTCCAGATCCACAGAATTGGTCATATTTTATCAACTATCTCAAAAGAGGTTTTCCTTGATGTGCTGAATAGTCTTTCACGCCTTTGTAAAAATCATGTAAACCTCAGAAATAAAAATAGCGACATTAAATTTAATACAAGAAAAGGAAGCAGATGCAGAGATGCATATGTTCTTGAGTAAGCATATAAAGGGCCTAATTCTATTCATTAGTCTAAAATGTAATTGAATAATTAGAATTTGAATTAAAATTTCAGTTGTTTCTCAACCCAGTGTTTCACTAATAGTTAAGCCAATCTAATTGAAATGGCATATCCTATAGTACATAAAATTCAAGTAATCACTTAAGGACAGAATTATTAATTTATGAAAGGCATTGTTCTCTGATATTTCAGCTTATGAAGCTACTTTCTTTGAAATAAAGCATTTTCTTAATAAGTAAAAAATAGTGCTCAAATAAATTAATTGAGGAAGAAATAAATTTATGCATAAAGCATTCTTATTTTTTCCTTGACCATATTTCAAATACTTTAAATATGCACATTAGGGTGGTATAGTTTGAATCTTCTACCATTAATCTTCACTATTTAATTATAAATAATAATTATTTTAATATATGTCAAGAAATACTTACAGCATATATTAGGAAACACCATCTCTTAGTAGGCTAACCTTGTGGAGGAAACATACAGTAAACAAAAGTTGTATAACTGAAGCTATGACATTGAATAAGTCAAGGATGGGTGTTCAAGAGTACAAGTAACCACTTTAGGAATGTTCAAGAAATATATTTCTGATAAAATATTTAAAAATATCTCTCTGAGCAATGTTATTAGTTTGCCTTGTGTAAAAATGTTACCAAGAGGAACAATATCTTTCCCCATATCTCATTCAAATAAACTTGTATATTTAAGAACCAATTTCAAGAAAGCAAACAAAAATATCATTGATTTGTCTGGAGTAGTGTACTTTGACAACATAATAGAATCACAGAGAGAATAAATGCAACTCAAATTCATTGTCTATTAAATTGCACTGATTGTAAAAATACTTCAAACTCAGTAGCACCCTAAGTATTATAAGGCTAATGTGTTTACGTACCATAGAATCAGCTTAAACTCACGGAGACTTTATGTATCATGGAAGAAAACAATGCCCAGCCCTGTCCCATCTTCATGACCATTAGTATTTTGAAGACAGTTTATTATTTTATTGGAGGAGCCCTGGTGGCTTAGTGGTAAGGAGTTGTGACTCCATCTTATTTAGTTTATTTTTTTATTAATTTACATTCATTCATGTACACAGTTTAATATATGTACATTGTGTTCTATACCTGCTTTCATATACATGGTATTTTGCATAGTTAATTATTATTGATCTATGCCTATTATCACCATATTTTTGTAAATCCTTGTGGCTCTCCTGCCCCCTAATCTCTACTATTTTAAAAATTTCATTCTTTCCCTTTTATCTGTCTCCTTTTCTCCCCTCCTCGTTCCACTTTTGAACATTTATACATATCTTACTTGGTTATCCTCCTATTCTCACAATAGCGGTCTTATACAGTATTTGTCCTTATGTGACTGAGTTATTTTACTCAGCTGGTTTCCTTCATTTTTTACCCTCTGAGGGATCCACTTCCTAAACAACATGCCTCTGGAAACTCTATGAACTTTTATAAACATGATAGTTATGGAAAGGTTTCAGGCCTTTTGTTTATAGGATCACTATGAGTTGTGCTCGACTCAACAGCAATCAACAACAACATTATTTTCGCAAACATGTTCTTTCTTAGCTATGTATCTTTTCTGATGGCATGCCCAAAGTCAGTGACTGGATATAGATCATCATTCTCTCATCTTTCTGATTGTATTTTTCTTTGTCCTATGTCAATCTGATGTACTGTGGTGATCTGACTGTCATATTTGATATTATGCCACTGACATTTCAAATTCTATCAGGGTTATGTATGTTGAAAAGGTTCATCAGACCTTTCACGTTGGTGTACTATAGAAAACTGTATACTGTTGTTGTGATGTCAGATTAACTGTGACTCAAGAGACCGTATGGACGAAAAATCTGAAGCTTGCCCTATCCTGTACCATCATCTTCACCATCTCTCTCACATTTGAGCCTATTGTTATCATCATTGTGTTAATCCGTCTTGTTGGAGAGCTTCTTCTCTTATGCTGAACTACCACTTTTCCTATGATAATGTCTACTCCAAAGACTGGCCTTTCCTATAAACATGACTAAAGCATGTGACTGAATTTATATATATGAAAACTAGCTAATAAAACCACTGTATATTATAACAGAATGGGACAAATATAGAATGATACAAGAGCTTTGTTGACCTAGTGGGTATTTGTGCTGCCATCAGTTTTTACTTGATGGCATATAACAACAAGCAAATTGTAATCATAATGTTATCGAAGAAACAATGATTAGATTAGTGATCTTTGCAAAATTCTAATATTATTTGTACTAGAACAAGATTTATGACAGACACTCTTTTAAGGAGTTCTGGTGATGCATTCCATGTTGGCTATCAAACAAAAAGCTAGAGATTATTCTATTTGTAGGAAGAAAGATAAGCAATGTCTTTCAATCAAGATTTAGGGCTTAGAAACCTGATCAAGGTTTCCATATACCTGATCAAGGTTTCCATATACCTGATCAAGGTTTCCATAAACCAACTCAAACACAATGGGATCTTTTCTTACCTAATTACTGTATGTGAATGAATGCCCTCCTTTACATTAAACCTCGATGGCAAGAAAGCTTAGAAAGTATATTCGATCAATAGTAAGCAGTAAGCAAGAGTTTGATTGATAGCCAAATGCTGAGAGACATTAGAGAAACTATCTTATAAGCAACAGTGAGATGATATTTAAAAGAAACAACTATAGAAAACAGGATAATGTTACTGTCATTGTCCAGCATTCAGTTGGAACTGACTTCTTGCTGACTCTCCAGCAGGTGTTTAGAGATGGTAAATCACACAGGAGAAGATTGTGCAGACTTCTGTAGAGCAGCTGGTGGATTCAAACCATGTGCCTTTAGGAATTGCAACACATCTTAATACCACTAGGCTACCACAGTTTCTCAGAAAACAGCATAGTTGCTTTAATATAACATAGAATTCTTTCTCTTTTAGTGAAAAAGAATTAATTTTGTGTTATATGATATGAGCAGACTATAATATAAAATATATTAGGAGATTGCCCAGACATAATATCAAAAAAGAAAAGGGAAAAAAATCAGAACGCACATACATTATATGATATTTGTTACCCAAAATAAGCAAGACTTGTTGGAGTGCTACTTGTCCAGAGGACTTTGTTGTTATTAGGTAATATTGAGCTAAAGTTTGACTTATAGTAATCCTAGGAACAACATATCTGAAACCTATCCTGTACCATCCTCACACTCTCTGATGCACTCAATCCATTGCTGCGGTCACTGTGTCAGTCTGTCTGATGAGGGTCTTCCTCTCCTTTGCCATCCTTCCACCTTTCTAAGCATGATATCTCTCTGCAAGGAATGGCCTCTCCTAGCAATATACCCAAAGTATGTGAGATGAAGCTTTATCACCTTTGCCGCCAAGGAGTACTCTGACTGCATTCTCTCCAAGACTTATGTTTTGTTTTTATTTCAATCTATAAAATATTCCGTTCTGTTCATCTGCACCACAATTTAATGAAATCATTTCTTCTTCTGTCATCCTTATTCACTGTTCAGTTTTCAGATGCATAGCAAATGACTGAAAGACCATGTTCTGAATCAGGTGAAACTTAGTTCTCAAACTGATATCCTCACTCCTAAATAATATGGAGATGTTCTTCCTAACTACAGACTTTGCCAGTGCAATATGTCTCTTGACTGCTAGTACAAAGTATATTGATTTTGGATCCAAGTAGTATGAAGTCTTTGACAGTTTCCTTATTTCCTCCACTTGATAACAGAAAATGACCAAATTTTGTATGTCCAATGGCTTATTCATCAAATACCTTCTTTAAACATGCAAAAACAAATTACTGGGTAGAGGGAAGAAGTAAAGGAAATGGGAAAGTTCCAGCTGGAATCTAAAAAGATAATGTAATGGTGGGCATAGTACAATAGTGATTAATTTTACAAGTCACAATGAATGGAAATGATTGCATGAATCACAATATAAATGAAGGATTGTGTGAGAAACACAATGCATACAAATTTTGTTTGCACACCAATATAAAATAAAATTAAAAAGGAAAACTGTGACTCTACATATGGATCCCACCAGAAGGACTGAATAGGAATCAGATCGACTACATCAGCTGAAGAAATCATTGGAGAAGCTCAGTATCAGCAGTCAAAAGCAGACAGACTTTAGTAGATGGGATTTCTGCATTGAAAGGAGTTCAGCAGAGGAGGACAGGGACAGATTCTCTTGTATTTTTAATTGTGTAACATTAGATGGTTTGGTTTAAGACTTTAGAGTGATTACTAAAACTCTAACATTTATTTATATATGGTTCAAGAAGTTCAATTTACAACTATTGGATACGTCTATGTAACAGTAATGTATTAATCAAGATGTGCATTAGAAGATAAAAGAAAAACAAGTGGTTCTTTTACAGAGTGTACTATTATTGACAGGGAGCTCTGGTGGCGTAGCGGCAAGAAGCTGTGCTCCCAACCAGAAGGCAGACAATTTCAGTCCATCAGCTGCAGTGGGAGAGAGATGTGCAGTTTCCTCTCATGTGATGTATTGCCTCTAAAAACCTGCTGGAGGATTAGCTGTGAGTCAGTTCTAACATGATGACACATAATAACAACTACTAGGGACATAAAATTAAATTACAGACTTCTTGAGAAAAATCAAGAACGGATCTTTTAAAAAAATAAATATAAATTAACTTTACTAATGTTTTTAGTCTCTCTGAGAATAGAAATATCTACAGATTAGATGCATGCTTGTATACCTTGTAAAAGCCAATTATAAACAAATATGGGCTGGTATAAAGATAAAGTGGTATTATGGTATTGTGTGAGGCAGGTGGGCAATAATAAATTCTACCAAAGCTATGATATAAAGTTGAACAAGATTAATTTATTTCATTTTTTTTATTTTGTTCTGCTAAGTGGGATAGTAATGCATACTTCACAGAATTGCTAGAAGGCTAAATGTGACAACAGATTTAAAGTTCCTAGTACAATGCTGGAAACATGAGAGGTGTTAAATTAATGGAATTAAGTTTTAATTACATGCACCAGTACTCTGACCTTGTCCTGCAACATAACATTTTGTACCGATTTAGAGTAACTTCTGAATGATGAGCATCGACTGTTTCCAATCCCCTTTACTTGGAGATAATGATCTCAATCACCTTTTGCACTGTCTGTGCTGTATTTTTGATCACATATTTGAATATTAATAACATTACATCTAATTTAAAGGATCCAGTTTCATTGATCAGCATTTTCATGTGACTCATCACAGTTTAGAAAATTAAGTCACATTCAAAAATTGAAAGAAAAGCAAACCATAAACCAGTAGGGGGAAAGTGACAGAAAACTGTATGCGGTAGTTTGTCTTCATTTTCTGTTGTGCTGAGGTAAGGAGAGACAGCAGGCAAGAAGGCAAAAAGGCAAAAGTTCAAGGACTGGAACCAAACAGAAAATAAAGGACAAATACTCTTAGTCTGCAATTTTCTCTGGTAGGCAATTAATATTTATTTTTATGTGGTATGTTTTTACTGATGTATCGTCAAGAATTAGCACAAAAGTTGCTTATGAATGCTTTAGAAGGATGCCAGAAACTGTACCAAAATAATTCACTTTGCAAGCATATTTGACAGAAAATTATGGTTGTTTCTGCCATATAAAATGCCATATATAATTTTCCACATGTATTTTAGTGGAATTGGTAAAAGGAGTGAATTGTTCTTCTTGCCTTATATGTAGAAAGTAAGAAGGTAGTAAACACATTGCTGCTATGTGATTTCACTGAAGTTTTGTTTATTTAAATTTTATTGATCAATCTTCTAAACAACTGATAGAGTAAGGATTGAGGTAGATAAATAGGTCCATATGCTCTAACGTTATAGAACGATGAATACCAGAAACCTCAATGACTGCGATTTTCCACATCAAGGATGATATTTCTTCAACGTAAGATATTTCAACCTTCTAGGCAATATATTGAGCTGTTCTTCATGACTAATGTTGACTGAAAGTAAAGCCTCCCTCTAAAAAAAATTGAAAGTCATCTCCATCAAGTCCATTCTGACTCATGGTGATGCACTATCAGGTTGCTGAGACTGTAAATATTTATAAGAGAAAACTTCGTAACCATCTTCTGTGAAGAGATTGGTAGATTTGAATCAGTGACTTTTCACTTAATGACATAACATGGTATGTAGTATGCCACCAGGATTCCTCAGACTAAGAAATTAAAGATATAAATTATACTCTAACTTTTGCCATAAAGGTGCTGGAATACTAGAAAGCATACGTATTATTTCAAGATATGAAGCAAAGTTATTATCATTCCTCCTATTTTATACCTTCAAAAGTATTTTGAAATAATTACATTTCATAATATCACAATATTTTGTATGAAAGCAGTTTGCTAAATGAAAATTTGGTATAGTGTCTAATTTTAGTATATTATCTAAAATTATTTTTAAGCATTCATATGTAACTTTGATAGTAGCTATAGAATCCATTCATGAAGTATTAATATAAAACATATGCAAGAAATATTTCTTCTGACAAGTAGCGGAATGCTTGACATCACTCTAAATCATTTATTATGAGTTTTGTCATGCTTCCAAACTTTAGAGAATTTAAAAACCTAGATTAGTTTTGTTTAGTATATCAAACTGTATATGTTGTTTCTGTGTGCCATACAATCAGAAATGACCCATACCTAACACTCCAGTGGGTTTTCAGTGGCAGTTAATCCAGTAGGTTTTCAGTGGCAGTTAATCCAGTAGGTTTTCAGTAGCTTTTAATCCAGTGGGTTTTCGGTGGCAGTTAATCCAGTGGGTTTTCAGTGGCAGTTATCGCATGAGAAGAGACTGTCCATCCTTCTTCCAAAAAGCATCTGGTGGATTTGAACCATGTGGTTTCACAATTTCAGTGCACCAGAGCTCCCTAAATTTTATATAGGATATATTTATGTGTGACTATTCATGTTCCTTTGCCATTTGAAAGCAATCTACCTATGAATTATTTACCAGTAGATTAGATTTGTAACAAAAGCTATTATTTTCTTTTTCTATATTTAGAAATGTAAATATTATGTAAATCAATTATATTAGAAACAGTAGACATATATGACCATAAAATTAAATAAGACTTTTATCATTCAACTTATGCAATATTTTTATATTGCATAAAATTAAGAACATGAAAGTTAGATGTCTTTATAAATATACTCTATAAGTAATTTAAGTATGTATGAGTAGGAAGAGCTGCTCTGAAGGACTTAGCAAAAAATAAGGGCCCAGGAATTGATGGGATATTTCAACAAACCTATGCTGCCTTGGACATGCCCACCAGGCTGTTCCAATAAATCTGGAGGACAGCTAACTGCCCAACTGACTGAAAACGATTTATATTTATTCCCATTCCAAAAATAAGTGACTTGACAAAAATTATGGAACAACATCACTAATATCACATGCAAGCAAAATCATGTTGAAGAGTATCGAAAAACCCCTGGAACTCTATATCAACAGAGAACTACCAGAAATATAAGCTGGGTTTAGAAGAGGTTGGAGTTCTATAGATATTATTGTCAGTATTAGATGGTTCTTAGCAGAAAGCAGAGTACCAGAAGAATGTCTATCTGTGTTTAACTTATTATGCAAAAACATTTAATTATGCAGATCAGAACAAATTGTGACTAACCTTGAAAAGAATTGGAATTCCAGAACACTTGATTGTGCTTATGTGAAATATATGTGTAGACCAGGAAGCAGTCCTTAGAACAGAGCAAAGAAGCACTGCATGGTTCAAAATCAGGAAAGGAGTGCCTCAGGTATGTGTCCTGTCTCCACTACCTTTTCAATCTATATGCAGAACAGAACGTTTGGGAGTCTGGGATTTGTACGGAGGAATGTGGATTCAGGATTGGTGGAAGACTCATCAACGATTGATTTTAGGCAGATGAAACAGCAAACTTGCTTGCTATAACTAAGAAGGACCTTAAGAACTTGCTGCAGAATTTTAAGGACTATAGACTTCAATGTGGATGTAAGTTCAATATCAAGAAAACAAAGATTCTCACCACTGGGCCAAATGGCAGCACCATGATTGAAAGTTGTTAGCAATTAGCTTGTTCAGCTCCACAGTCAATACTATTGGCACCAGCAGTTAGGAAATCAAAAGATGAATTTCACTAGGAAAATCAGCTGTTGGGGGACTTCTCCAGAGTACTGAGAAGCGACAATATCAGGCTAGAGGCTAAGGTGTGCCTGATTCAGGTCATAGTCTTCACAGTTACTTGCTATACATCAGAGAGCTGGACAACAACTAAGGATGACAGAAGAAGAATTGGTGATTTTGAGTTGTGGTGCTGGAGAGGAGTCTTGGCCATACCATAGACCACCAAGAAAATAAATAAGTCTGGTTTTGAGAGGGTGAAACCAAATTTCTCTTTGGAGGGTAAATTTTTATTTTGAAACTCTGTCTCAAATACTTTGAGCATCTGGCCACATACTGGTCGTTGGGGAAGGACATCATGTTTGGAAGGGTGGAGGGACAGCACAGGAGGGAAAGAACCTGGGTGAAATAGATTAATAGTAACTAGGGCAATGGAGGTAGGTGTGTTGGAGTCAGGACAGGGGAGGCTTCATAGCTGTTCATAGTGACACTATGAACAGGTGACTCAACAGCACATAACAACAAGAAGCAGCAGCTAGAAATCCAAAAATCAAAGAAAATATCAGCAATCTATAGTTTAGCAAAGTTGTTTAAATTATGCCTGGTAATGAAATTCTATTTATTTATATTCATCATGTCAATGAATATTAGTGACAATGGAGGATACTTAGAATCAGAAAATAAGTATTTATATTTTACTTTATGACATTTTAAAAGTCACTTCACTTTTTACAATTAAATTCCCCATTTATGCATTCATTAATATTTTTAAAAATAATATTATTGATAATTGTTATTTTTAATTATTTATTCATAAGCTAAAAACTTTACTTTTACACTACACATTTCTAGAAGTGAACATTAGATAATGTTTGCAGAGAAATTTTTCTGATAGCGAGATAATACAATGGGAAAAAAACTTATCTCACTAGACCCTCCTATAAACTAGTTAATAGACTTTAGTTTTACTGCCCACAAACAATGTAAATTTTCTCTGAGAATTTATGTATTGACTGCTTTAGGTCTTCCTAGCTAAGAAAGTCAATAGTAGGAAGGTGATTGCTGAAATGAATTTTTACCAGATAGTGATCTTTTCCTAACTTCTGGTACAGGCTAATCTAATTTATATTGATAAACAGATAGTTGTTAGATGTGACTATGTTATCACTGATCCAAAACTACTCAGTGCCAAAAAGAACAAATAGCCAGTCTGGTCGTGCACTATTCACAAATGCATTGCTGCTATACTAATTTTTTGTAATGTAAGTCATTGAGAAGTTCCGTTATTTTGTTTTTACTAACACGCTACTTAACCAATCATGATATCTTTCTACTGGGACTGGTATCTCCTAATAATGTGTTAAAAGACATCCTTCTAGGGAGTCTTTTGACTGTTCTTCAACTACAGATTTGTTAATTATTTTATAGTACACATTATTTCATATTCTTCACCAACACCATCATTCAAAGTTATCAGTTCTTTCTTCGTTCTTACTTTATCATTGTCCAGATTTTGTACACATATAAGGCAATTGAAAATGGCATGGATTAGTGTAGGCAATCACAATCCTCAAAATGACATATTTTAACATTTTATTCATTTTCTTTTTTATTATTAATCTTAATTAAAATTTAGAGGCTTTGGATTTCCATTCATTCATTGTTGCACTTATCTCCCGGCCCACCCCTCGACCCCTAGTTTGTTTTTCTCTTTAAAAAGTTAAAGAAAAATTATTTCATTGTTATATAATCCCTCCCTCCAAGTCCACTCCACTATGCATCCTTCGTTCTGGACTCCTGTCATGACAATAATATATAATCTATGTTCCTTTTAAACAATTTTTCCCTCATCTGTTTCAATGTAGTATACATAATTTAGCCCATCTTCCTCAGTCTTCCCCAACCTCGATGTCAGTCCTGTTTAACAACAGTGACACTATGCAGTATTTGTCATTTTGTGACTGAGATATTTCACCCAGCATAATGTCCTCCAGGGTTATCCATTTTGTATAATGTTTCATGAGTTCCATGTTTTTCAAAGCAGTGTAGTAGTATTCGATTGTGTGAATATACCACAGCTTCTCAATCCATTCATTTGTTGATGGACACTTAGGTTGTTTCCAACTCTTTGCTACTTACTGTGAACAAAGCCATGATAAACATGGGTGTGCATATATCTGCTTGGGTGGTGGTTATGGTTTCTATGGGGTATATTCCAAGTAGTAGTACTGGGTCAAATGGAATTTCTATTTGCAACTTTTTGAGAAAGTGCCATACAACCTTCCATGTGGCTATACCATTTTACACTCCCACCAACAGTGAATAAGGGTTCCAGTTTCTCTGCAACCTCACCAGTATTTGTTGTTTGCTGTTCTGTTTAAATTTTGCTATTCTTACTGGGGTGAAATGATATCTCATAGTTATTTTGATTTGCATCTCTCTTAGAGCTAGGAATTTTGAACATTTCTTCATGTGTTTATTTGTCATCCGAATGTCTTTGGTGAAGTGTCTGTTCATATCTTGTGCCCATTTTTAAACTGGATTGTTTACCTTTATTTTGTTGTGGTGCTCAAGTATTTTATAAATTCTAGCTATAAGTCCCTTATCTGACATGTCATTACCAAAACTTTGTCCCAGTCTGTGGCTTCCCTTTTTATCCTGTTGGAAAAGGTTTTTGATGCACATAGGGATTTGATTCTTAGAAGGTCTCATTCATCTCTTTTATCCTCTCCTGGTTGTAGATATCTTCTAACATTTTTATAAAATCTTTCATAGCACAATTTCCCCGTGCAATATAAAATTAATTTCTTGACTGTTATTTCCATAAGTGTTGATTATGAATACAAGTAAAATTAAAATTCTTAGTAATATTAACATTTTCTGTATTTATTTTAATTCTGCTTATTAGTCTATTTGTGAGATTTATATTGTTTTGTTTTGTTTCTATTAGGTGTACTGTCTACTGAAGACTATAACCTTCTACTTTATCAGTAAATACTTTAAATCTTCTTTATTTCATTAAAGTTATGTCATCTTTATACTGAGGATTGTTAATGATTCTGTTTTAAATCCTGGTGTTGCATTTTTGTTAGTCTGATTTTTTTGGATTACTTACATTGCATACAAACTGAATTAATGTGGTGAAATGATACAATCAATCTTTACTTATATTAAACCAAAATATTCATTTGTAATGTAGAAAACTCCCTTTTGGTTTATGTACAATTTCCACACAGGCACAAGAATGCAGCATAATTTCTATTTTTTTTCAAAAATATATCACTGATTCTCTATACAAACAATCAAATTATTTTGCTTAGACTATAAAACACACATAAATGATTTTCTGGTTTACTCTCAGCTTAAGACTCATTTTATATCAATGATGATATTCCTTATTTCATATTCTTTGGTGAATCTAGCTTGAATTTTGAGTAATCTTCTAAGTAAGTCCTGCTGTAACTCATTTTATGTTATTTTCAGGAAAATTTTACTTCTTTGTTATATTAATGATATTTTGTTATTATTTATTTATTTTATGAGATCAGCTGCCTTTTATGACTGCTGTTATTGACATCATATTGAGTAGAGCTCATAGTGACACTTCTTGTTATTATTGTTGTTATGTGTCATCAAGTCCCTTGTGACTCACAGCGACCATATGTACAAGAGCCCTAAACGCCATCTATCCTGTGTCAACCTAGCCATCTCAAACACACTTATTCCCACCTCTCCAGTCACAGAATCGATCAATCTCACCAAGGATCTTCCTCTCCTGTGCCGTTCCTCCACTCTGCAAAACATGATGTCCCTCTCCAAGGACCAGTCCCTCCTTACAACATGCCAAAGTATGTCAGATGAAGCATCAGAATCGTTGACTCCAAGGAGCATTCTGGCTTTGCCTTCTCCAGGACAAACCTGTCTGTTCTCCTAGCAGTCCATGGTATATTCAACACTTCTCCAGCACCATAGCTCAAAGGCATACATTTACCTTCTGTCATCCCTATTCACTGTCCAACTCTCCAATGCATAGCACATAATTACAAAGACTGTAGCCTCTGTCAGGCACACCTTAGTCTCCAGCCTGACATCATTGCTCTTCAGTAATATTGAGAGGTCCCTCACAGCTGACTTTCCCAATGCAGTTTGTCTCCTGATTTCCTGACTGCTGTTACCCCAGGAGTATTGACTGTGCAGCCAAGTAAACTAAAACTGTTAACTATCCTAATCTCTTCACCATCCATACTGATGCTGCCAATTGGCTCAGTGGTGAGAATCTTTCTCTTCTTGATGTTGAGCTTCAATACATATTGAAGACTGCAGTCCTTGACCTTCTGCAGCAAGCGCTTCAGGTCCTTTTCAGCTTCAGCAAGCAGGGTTATGTCATCTGCATAATGCAGATTGTTGATGATTTTTCCACCAATCCTGATGCCACATTCCTCCTTGTACAGCCCAGCATCTTGCATACAGATTGAAAAGGTATGGCGACAGAATACATCCCTGACGGACTCCTTTCTTGATTTTGAACCATGTAGCGACTCCTTGCTCTGTTCTGACAACTGCCTCTTGGTCCAAGTATAGGTTTCGCATTAGCACAATCAAATGTTCAGGGATTCCCATTCTTCTCAGAGTCAGCCATAGCTTGGTGTGATCCACACAGTCAAAAGCCTTTGTGGAGTCAATGAAACACAGAGAGACATACTTCTGGTATTCTCTGCTTTCTGCCAAGATCCATCTAACATTAGCTAAAACATCCCTAGTACCACGACCACTTCTAAATTCAGCCTGCACATCTAGCAGTTCCCTGTTGACATATTGTTCCAAACATTTTTGGATAATTTTCAGCAGAATCTTACTTGCATGTGATATTAATGATATTGTTCGGCACTAGGAACAAGAAATCTAAACCCTGTCCTATCTTCAATCATTTCCACCACCTCTGATACACTGGAGGCCGTTGCTGCACTCATTGTGTCAATATATTTTGTCTAGAAAGTTCCTCTTTTCTGCTGATCCTCCACCTTTCCAAGAATAGTGTGTCTTTCAAAGGAATAGCATGACTTAGCAACATGCCCAAATAGGTGGGATGAAACTTCACCATCTTTGCCTCCAAGGAGGACTCTGACTGTACTTGTCCGTGGAAATAGCTGTTTGTTCTTTTGGCATTCGATGGAATGTTCAATATTCTTCTCCAACACTACAACTCAAGTATATCAATTATGTTCTTATCTTTTCTCATTATCCTGCTTTCATGTGCCTAAAAATGTGAGTGAAAACACCATGACTTGGATCAGGTTCATCTTGGTCTTCAAACTGACATCATTGTTCCTCAGTAATTTGGGAAGATCCTTGACAGCAGACTTGCCAAATGCAATAAGTCTTCTGATATCATAACTGCTGGTACCAAAGAGTTGCTTGTGGAACCAAGTTAAGATGAAATTATTGACATTTTTCAAACTTATTCCATCTGTCATAATTTTGATTATTGGGGTGGTAAGGATTTTTGTCTTGTTGATGTTGAGATACAATCCATATTGAAGACTATAGTTGTTGATCTTCTGTAGTAAGAATTTCAAGTCATCTTAAGTTTTAGTAATCACTATTGTGTCACTTGGTTAACACAGGTTGCTGATGAGTCTTCTTCTAATCCTGATGCCACATTTTTCATTAAATTCAGCTTCGTGAAGGATTTGGTTACCATACCAATTGAAGAGGAGTAGAGTAAAAAATAAACCCTGACACACACATTTCCTGACTTTAAACCATACAGGGTTTCTTTACTCATTTCAGACAACAGTTTTCTGGTCTAGGTGTAGGTTTTCTATGAGTACAATTAAGTGTTCTCCTTTTCCCATTCTCCTCAGTGTTAGCCACAGTTTGTTATTATTCACATAATAAAAAAGAATAAAAATTATAAAAATAATTAAAAAGGTAAAAAAAATATGTCTTTGAATAGTCAATAAAGCACAAATACGTTCTTCTGGTACTCTCTGCTTTCAGCCAGGATCCGTGTGACGTTAGCAATGATAGCCCAGGTGCCATAGCCTCTTCTAAACCCAGTTTGAACTTCTGATTGTTCTCTGTTAATATACTGTTCTAGCTGGTTTTGGATGATCTCCAGCAATATGTTGCTTGGATGTGATATTGATGATATTGTTGAATAATTTCCTAATTCTATTGGTTTAGTTTTCTTGGGAATGAGGAAAATATGGATTTTTTCCAGCAAATCAACCAGGTAGCTGTCCTCCAAATTTCCTTGCACAGCCTGATAAACATATCCAGAGCTGTCTTTATTGAAACATATAAATTGGAATCCCATCAATTCCTAGGGCTTTACTTTTTGCCAATACCTTCAGTGCAACTTAAACTAATTCCTTTATTACTTTTGGCTCTTGTTCATATGGTACTTCCATAAGTTTTTCAGTGTTAAAAATTCTTTTGGGTACAGTGAGTGCATATCCTTTCATCTTCTTTCGATCTTCCTGGATCATTTAGCATTTTCCCCATAGCATCTCTCAGTATTGCAGCTTGAGACTTGAGAAATGTCAAGTGAGTTCTTCACATTTTGCATTCAACTACATGTTGCCCATTCCATTATATTTTACCTTGTCTTCTCAAGTTACACTGTGATATCTTCTGCTCAGATCTTTTATTTTGGCATCTCTTCCCTGTGTTTTGACTTCTTTATGCTGTTCAATTTTCAGTCTCTTCTCACATTCTTGTTTCTTTCTTTCCTTTCTCCTCTGTATTTATAATGACCTTTTGTTTTGTTTATGTCATCTTCCATCACCTCTGGTCTTTTATTTACTGTGTCCAATGCCTGAAATCTATTCTTAAAATAATTTTAATTCAAACTGATTAGTTTCATGGTCATATTTTGGTTCCAGTGGACTTATTTCAATTTTCTTCAGCTACAGTTTGAACTTTTCTTCAGTAACTGATGTTCTGTTGCATGGTCAGCACCTAGCCTTGTTTTGACTGCTGATACTGATCTTCTCCAGTGATTCTTTCTGCAGATGTAGTCAGTCTGAATACTTTGCACTTCATAGGGTGAGATCTGTGTGTAAACACAATTTCTGTATTTTTTAAAAGTATTCAGTTTGAAATGAACAAATCATTGAACACACAAATTTACTCATTCGTTCTTTAGCTTCATTTCTGTCACCAAGACTGTATTTTCCAACTACTATTTCTTCTTTATAGTTTCCAACTTTTGCATTCAGTAATCAACAGTGTATGTAGACTGTGTGAGTAAAAACAAATTGTTGCTAATCTTGAGTAGAGGGAATTTCCAGAGTATTTATTTGTGCTCATGCTAAACCTATACTCAGACCAGGAAGGAGTCTAAGCAAAGCCAGGAAACAGTGCGTGGTCCAAAATCAGGAAAGGGGTGCATTAGGCAAGTGTCCTGTCTCCATACCTTTTCAAACTATATGCAGAACAGATCATTCAGGAAGATGGCATCAGTATTGGAGTAAAATTCCTTAACAACCTACGTTATGCAAATGACAGAGCCTTGCTTGCTGAAACTGAGGACGACCTGAAGTGCTTGCTGCAGAAGGTCAAGGACTGTAATCTTCAATATGGATTGAAGGTCATTATCAAGAAAACGAAAATTCTCACCACTGCGCCAACTGGCAGCACCACTGTAAATGGAGAAGAAATTGAGATTCTTAACAACCACAGCTTGCTAAGCTCCACAATCAACACTCTTGGCACCAATAGTCAGGATATCAAAAGACAAATTGCCCTGGGAAAGCCTGCTTTCAAGGACCTCATCAGAGTACTGAAACGCAACAATGTAAGTCTAATTTGTACCTGATGCAGGCGATAGTCTTCACAATTACTTGTTATGCATCAGAGAGCTGGGCGATGACCAAAAATGACAGAAGAATTAGTGCTTTTGAGTTGTAGTGCTGAAGAAGAGACTTGAACATACTATGGACTACCAGGAAAACAAGTAAGTCTGCCCTGAGGATAGTGAATCCAATTTCTCCTTGGAAGCTATTATTTTGAAAGTCTGTCTCACATACTTTGGGCATGTGGTCAGTGGGAATCAATCCTTGGAGAAGGACATAATGAGTGGAAGAATGGAGGGACAGTGCCAGAGAGGAAGATCTCAGATGATGGATTGATACAGCAACTAGGGCAATGGAAGTAGGTGTGTCAGAGTCATTAAGACTGACTCAGGATAAGATAGGGTTCAGGGCTGTTGTACATAGGATTGTTATGTGTTGATGGCACATAAATACAACAACCAGAGTCATTAATGCATCTTTATTGTATACTTGGTCAATTTCAGACTGCAAATTTGATAGAAACCTTCAGTTTCCTCTTCGTTAACTTTAGTTGTTGGTGCATATATTTGAACAATAGTTGTATAAACCTTTCTTTAGAAAGGCATGAATATTGATTTCTTGTATTTTTTATCAGATAACTGTTTTCTCATTTTTTATAAGTAAATGAATGATTCAATAGTTCACCTATCTTTTGAAAGATTTAAATTGTTACCTCTCAAACAAAAATTTCTTACTCTTCTCTGTTGCTTTTGGTACTGCTTGTAGTTGCTCTTTGTTAATTTTTGGTTATAGCTACTTTTTGAACATGAATATTTTTTAAAAAATTCTTTGGAACAGTATCTAGGCATATTCTTCCCATCTTCTTTTGATATTCTCTGCCTTGTTCAATATATTTCCTATAATCTGATATTACAACTTGGTTCTTCAATATTTCTTCAATTTTTCCATCTTGAGAAATGCTGCCTACAGAAGACACATCTGAGAAGCAAAAATAAAGACAGCTTAAAAATCAAAGGGTGGAACAAAAGATGTCAAGCAAATGGCAACCATTCCCTGCAAAAATAAACAAGAATAGCAATATTAATCTCTGATAAAATAAATTCCAGGGTAAAAACCATCATAGATTAAAAGGAAAGACACTATATAATGTTTAAAGGGTTGATAGAAAAAGAGGTCATAACTGTAATAAATATGTGTCAAATGATAAAACAGCAAAATACAAAATCATTAATAAGACTAAAAAAAATAGAGAATAGTATAACAGTGGGATACTTTTCTGGTTTTTTAATGATTTGTCTGCTTTTGGTAATTACTAATGTACAATAAGTCAAATCTATTCTTGAGATGTTCTCTAAGTTGGGTAGGGTATGTCAAGATCATATTATGGTTCTCATGAACTTATTTTCATTTTCTTTACTTTCACTTTTAAATTACATAAGAGCTGTGGGTAGTTATTTCGCATTTCTCCTCTGGTCTGGTCTGACTGATGACAGCTTTCCCATTCATTCTTTAAACAGATGTAGTATATTTGATATCTGTGTGCTGCATCTGGTGAGATCTGGTAAAGTCAGAATTGTTATATCAGTAATATTGTTCTATAATTTCTGTATTCAGTTTTATCACTTTTCTTTGAAATAGACATAAATATGGATCTCTTGAATTTATGTTGTTAAAAAATAAGTATATGAGTGGACGGCTTTCATAATTTTACTATGTGGTCTCTATAGAAATTTATATTGCCAAAGCCATATTTTATAGCTACTAATTCTTTGTTTCCAATTTTCTGTTTTAATCACCAACAATTAACAATGCATCTTGGTTACATGTTTGATCAATGTCAAGATACAGAAGTTGATAGATATCATTGCTTTCTTCATCTTTGTTGTTAGTGATTGGCACATAAACCAAACCGGATAATAGTAGTGTTAATCTTTTGTTTCTATGTCTCACTCATTGGTGTTAAGTCTATTCCAATTCACAGTGATCTTCCATTGGGCTTCCAAGACTATTTTATTAATGAGGTGAAACTTCTATCTTGCTCCCATAGTGCAATTGGTGGGTTCAAACTGCCAGAGATGCAATGCCTTTTGGCTACAGTACAACATGTTACTCACTGGTTAGCAGCATAATATGCTGGTGACTACACCAACAGAGCTCTTTGGTTTTCTTGTAGGGATACGGATGGTGCCCTATCAATGGACAACATTGTCAGTTAGGAAATCTTGAAATATTTATTATGATAAATTTGACACCAATGAACATTTTGAGACCATTATAGAAAGCCATATGATTGTCTAATTAAAAATGACCAGTCTTAGTCCTTTTCAGTTAAGCATATCAATGCTTTATATGTTTCTTTTTATTTTTTATAACTTACCACTTTCTTAGATTCATACTGCAAACATTACATATTTTAATTACTAATGGATGTTTTCAGCCTTTTCACCGTATTTTTTAGTTAAGCCTAAATAGCAAATAAAGATGCTTGAAGCTTTACTCCACCCATGTCATTAATGCCACGTCTAATTTGAGTAGACAGTGTTTCTTCAGTCTTATTTTGAGTGCTTTCCAACCTGAGTGGTTAATTTTATGAGCATTGCTTGGCTGTTAAAAGATTTTCACTTTTTAAAAATTTGTTTGTTTTTAATGTAGTAAATCTCCAAATACTCCCTAGTCTTAATCTGAAAGCGCTACTCAAACCTGTCGACCAGGGCAACACAGCTGGCATTTGAAATATCAGTGAAATAATGTCTAGCAAAACACAAACAACACATAGCTACAATAAATTGACAGACAAGTTGTGGGATAAATTAATCAGAGATTTCTGATGTCACAGTCCAATGACAATTATGCTGCTAATCCAAAGACTACACCTCATTTGTGGTTTTAATCCACCAAGGCACTACTATTATTATAACATCTAGCATCACAGCAACAAATACACCACCAAAGTATATCAAACTGACAGAAAGAGAGATGAATGAATAGCAACATTAAAAAATCAAATAAATGAAATGTTAAAAATTAACTTTTAAGAGGTTCTGTATGTTAATGTAATTTGTTAATATAATTTTGATAATACTAGTAATTTAAGACTTAAATAGGAGTTTATTAGTAAAACATTAAATATATATAGCTAAAAAGCTAGTCAA
>NW_006399762.1:14506704-14512163 GCF_000299155.1 Elephantulus edwardii
CCTCTATGAGGTGGATTGATTCAGTGACTGGGATAATTGAGATGGGAGTGTCAGAGACAGTGCGATTGGCACAGGACAGAGTGGAGTTTAGGGCTATTGTACATAGGGTCGCTATGAGTCGCAGGCGACTCGACGGCACATAACAACAACAACAACAACAACAACAACATATATAATAATATCTGACAGACAAGTATTCCACAGAAAACAGTGGGTAAAAAAGATTTGCCCGGTTATAAAAATGCCTAATAGATTTAATGTTGCTGCCCACTCCTGCTACATATTTTGTGGTGTTTTTCTGGGTTTTTTTTTTGTTTTTTTTATCTACCCTTTCCTTATTGCACCACCATCCCTTCCTAATTTTGCCTATAGCATTCAGCACCCATCTCCCATTGACCAGCCCCTGATGTGATGATCTAAGTCTCAAGCCATCAGGATCTCTGTGATTCTGAACACATCATGTTGCTGCCAGTCTCTTATGTTGCTGACAGTATGACTTTAATTGAAAGGTTTTAGGATTATTGAATTTTTATTAACATTATTATTTTTTTCTTTTTATCTGTAGCTATAAAAAAGTTATTCACTTGTTTTCTCTTAATCCTTTATATTCCTTAAGAACATTAGACTTAGTTTCTAAGATCATCAGTATTCTTATATTTTGACTTTATTTTATTGTCATGAATGTTTACAGAGATTTTGGATTTCCATTCATTCATTGTTGCATTTTTCTCCCTGCCCACCCCTCCCCTCCATTTTGCTCTTCTCTTTGAAAAGTAAAAGAAAAATTCTTTCATTGTTATACAACCCCCCCCGCCCCAGCCCTAAGTACTGCACTATGCAACTGTAATTCTGGACTCTTGTCATAACCATAATACCCAGTCATTCATTGCTTTTAAACTATTCTCTCCCTCATCTGTTTCAATGCAATATACATAATTTATCCAATTTTTCTCAGTCTTGCCCCAACCCTGATGTCATTCCCATTCTACAACAGTGACACCATGTACTATTTGTCTTTTTTTGATTGAGATATTTCACTCAGCATAATGTCCTCCAGGGTCACCCATTTTGAATAATATTGCATGAGTTCATTGTTTTTCAATGCAGCATAGTATTCCATTGTGTGAATATATCATAGCTTCTCTATCCATTCGTTTGTTGACAGGTGCTTAGGTTGTTTCCAACTCTTTACTATTGTGAACAAATCTGCAATATACATGGGTGTGCAAATATCTGCCTGGGTGGCAGTTCTGGTTTCTTTAGGGTATATTCCCAGGAGAAGAATTGCTGGGTCAAATGCTATTTCTATTTGTAACTTTTTGAGAAAGTGCCATACAGCCTTCCGGAGTGGTTGCACCCTTTTACAATTCAACAAAAGTGAATAAGGGTTCCAGGTTTTCTGCAACCTTGCCAGCATTTATTGCTTGCTGGTCTGTTAAATTTTGCTATTCTTACTTGGGTGAGATGATATCTTATATCAGTATTCTTTTAATTGACATAGTTTTCAGTTGTTCTCTTGACTCATGGATTGCATTTTAAGGTCAATTTTCAATTGTTTTTGGTTTGTTTTTTTAATCATCTGTTGCATTGTGATGAGATGTGTATGTGAAGAGACAGTCTATGGCCCTTTGCTTATGGTTCCAGTGACTCTCTACTGCTAAGTGGATATTAGCTCAGTGATATTGCTTAGGATTTTAATGCTATACTTCTACTATTTTACTGAGTATCTTCTTTCTTACCTCTGTAACATCATAAAATAGCTTTTCCTACTCTTTGAATTTGAATTCCAGAACAGAGTTTAAATTTCATTCCTGCACACTCAATTGTCTAATGTCATGGCAGATATTTCCTTTAGCATGTCCTACACATGTCAAAAATAATAAATTACCTTCCACTCATTTTCTATGCCTACATATCTCGGCTTTCATATAATGTTCTACCTTCACTCTCATTGCTTTTATCATACTATACTATAATTTTATTTTTACATATGCCATGGAATAGTATTCTTTTGCTGTTAAAATCATAAATGTTTATTTAGTGTATAATGAATATAGTAATTGATGGCCATGAAGGTAGAAAATTTGTGGGCACCTCATTGTTCCCTTCTATATGCATTAATTCTATGTATTAAGCCACAAAGCAAAAATAACTATACCCTTATAATAAAACATTTAATCTATAAGATTGCTCCTGAAGTAGTGTAAGACAATTTTACATTTCTAATCCTCCCCAAGAGAAGAGTATCTTACTTACCAAGAATAAGACTAATTAAAAACTATAATAATATCTGAAAGAGGTGAGACATTAGGAGAGGAAAAAGAGAATAAAATAAAGCAAAGTTTTAATAAGGATTTCCAGAGTAACTTCAAGATATAAAAGCATCAAATGATAGATAAACATTTTTTTAAAGAGCCATTATTTTACTAATTGGAATTCTTTACTATTATTATCTGGGATATGTGACCAGTAATAATAATATAGTTTTAATAAATTACTAAGACTATCAAACTATGTTTCTTAAGTACATTTAACAGAAGCTTCACATTTATACAAGAACTTCGTGTTACATGCTGTACAACTATATTTGGTTTGTAAAACTCAAACTCCTTTTTAACATTTTCTTTTATTTTTTAATTGATATTTTAACAAAAGTTTACAGAAAACTTTTGGATTTCCATTCATTCACTGTTGCACTTTTTCCTCCCTAACCCTTCTAAACTGTTCATTTTCTCAAAAATATTCTTTCATTGTTTTACAATTTCCTTCCTTCCCCTTCCCCCTGAGTCCAGTTTTCTATGCACTTCTTATTTTGGACTGTTGTTACACAAATAATGCCTAATCATATATTTATAATAATATCTAATCATATATTTCTTTTAGACAGCTCTTTCCCTCAACTATTTAAATGCAGTATTCATTATTTGTCCCCTCTTTTCTTAGTTTTCCTCCACCCCCCCATATCAGTCCTATTTTATAAGAAAGCCATTATAAAGTATTTATCCTTTTGTGATGGAGATATTCCACTCAGCATAATGTCCTCCAGGGTCACCGATTTTGTATAATATTTTATGAGTTCGTTGTTTGTAAGTGCTGTGTAGTATTCCATTATGTGAAGACACCACAGCTTCTCTATCCATTCATTTGTTGATGGTCACCTGGGTTGTTTCCAGTTCTTTGCTATTGTGAAAAATGCAGCAATAAACACGGGTGTTCATGTATCTGACTAGATGTCAGTTCTGGTCCTAGCATCTTGATGGCAGTCACATCTTTATGGTGGTCACATAAGGAAAGTTTTTGGTGTTGTGTTTGATGTCTATTGCTGTTTCTTCCCCCCACCCCTCCAAAGTGGGTGTCAGTTGAACTTTTGACTAAGGGTGGAGGCCTGATTAAGGGTGTGTCATTAAAAATCACAGAGTGCGGGGTTGAGTCTGAGGGTGGCCTGGAACCTCTACTCTAGGAGTATTCAGGCTAAATTTATTAATTTTAGAATGAATATTCTGTTAATCATACAACAATTATTTGTCTATTTCCTGTACTGAATAACTTAGAGTTGCTTTGATACTGAACACCGTACCATAGTCATGTCAAATACCATAATGATTACCCATACTTTGGAGGAGCTTCCAGATTTATTAAGGTTGGGAACAAGAGTGGTATCCAATTCCTAAACCACATGCCTCTGGAAACACTAGAAACTCTATAAATGTACAGAAATTATATTAGTCTTAGAGCAGAGTTCAGGTCTTTTGTGCAAGGGTCGTTATGAGTCTCATTGGACTTGAAAACACTTAAGCATTGCTAAATGAGACTAATGTTTTTATATCTGGAGGAACATTCTTCAATTTGTTCATTACTCTTTGTCAATGTGCTGTATGAAGCAACCTGGGTTTGCTGTAATGCTGAATCTTGTGCCATTGAGGTATCAATTATCACAATGGTTTCCCAATGTGAACAGTGCTTAACGAAGCTCCAAGTTGTAAAATAGATTTGGAAATAGGAGTGATGTCCACTTCCTAAACTACTTCTCTCTGAAAACTCTACTTAGACAAATGACAATAGTTAGGGAAAGGCATTAGGTCTTTTCTTCATAGAGTTGCTATGAGTTGTGCTTGACTTGATGGCAATCAACAACAACAACAACAATATTCCCTGTAGTGCAATTGCTTGGTCAAATGGTATTTCTATTTCCATCTTTTTCAGAAAGCGTCATACCACCTCCAAGCTTGGTCGCACCATTTTACACTCTCACCAACAGTGAATAAGGGTTTCAATTTCTCACAACCTCACCAGCATTTGTTGTTTTCTGCTCTGTTGAACTTTGCTGTTGCTACTGTGATGAGATGGTATTTCACAGTTATTTTGATTTGCATCTCTTTGAGCTATGGATTTTGAACATATGATTCTAAATTGGTATCCCTCTGTCATGGTGCCAATTATTCTCTTACTTTATTTGAAGAAACCTTTTAAAAAGACATATTTACCTTATCATTCTCCCAGTTAAAATATTTCAATCATTGCTCAATTCTCAAAACAAATGAAAATCTCTAATATTTTACACAAAACAGTTTTATCTTCTGTTTCCTACCTGCTTTATCAGTTCAATTTTTTGTAGTCCTTTACAAGCTGAGATAAAGACGATAGGCATAGAAATTTAAAAAAATAGAATTAAACCTCTACTTTAAAAAAAGATAAGAAAATAATATTTTAAACAGTATAGTAGTAATCAGTACAGCCAATTGTAATCAAGTCAACTTTTATACTGCATCGTATGTGTGTGTTTGTGTGTGTGTGTGTGTGTGTGTGTGTGTAATTAGGTGCCATCAAGTTATGTGTAACTGATAGATAAATATTCCTATTTTTTTATTATCTCTAAAGAGACAATGTTGTTGTTGTTATGTCCTGTAGAGTTGAATAGTAGCCATAGTGACCCGATGAACAATACATCTTAACCCTGCCATATCCTGGCTATCCTCACACTTTCTGACACACTAGAGCCCATTGTGACAGTCATCATGGCAATCTGCCTCATTGAGGATCTTTCTTTCCCTCACTGACATTCTATTGTTCTGAGCATTATGGCCCTCTCCAGGGAATAGCTCAGCCTAGCAACATGCTGAGGTATGTGAGGCGAAGCTTGCCATCTTTGCCTCAAAGAGCATTCTAATTGAACTTTCTCCAAGACATATTTATTTGTTCTTTTGAAGTCCATGGACAATGATCAATATAGTCCAATGTAGTAGAAATGTGGATGTTTTAAAGAGTTGTTTTTATTATTAATTGCCAAAAAGTTAACTCTGACCCATAATCACTCCATGTTCAACATAACTGAGCACTACAATCTTGTACCATCCTGACTTTTTATGGCTATGTTTAAGCTCATTTTTGGAAGCCCCATTGTCACTTGATCATATTCAGTATCTTCTTCATTTACATTAACCCTTTACATAAATGAACAA
>NW_006399762.1:14512263-14513371 GCF_000299155.1 Elephantulus edwardii
ACTCCTTCCCTGGTACACAATCCCCATGCACCCCTCCCACTGCCCCAAGTATATTCCACTATGCAACCTTAATTGTGGACTCTTGTGATAACCATAAGACCCTATCATACATCGCTTTCAAATTATTCACTCCCTCACCTGTTTCAGTGCAGTATACACAATTTATCCAGTTTTTCTCAGTCTTAACCCAACCCTGATATCAGTCCCATTTTACAGCAGGGGCACCATGCAACATTTGTCCTTTTGCATCTGAGATATTTCACTCAGCATAATGTCCTCCAGGCTCACCCATTTTAAATAATATTGCATGAGTTACTTGTTTTTCAATGCAGCGTAGTATACCACAGCTTCTCTATCCATTCATTTGTTGATGGGCACCTGGATTGTTTCCAACTCGTTGCTATTGTGAACAAAGCCGCAATAAACATGGGTGTGTGTTATTCAATTTATATCTTGATGAATTATCTTCTGCTTTGAAAATTAACCTTCAATGTTTAATATTAGGCACATATAATCTTTACTTTTATTTATTAAATAAAAGAGGATTCTACTCTATGGCCTTATTTTTAAATATCTTTGTTTTATTGTTTCTTTGTCAATACAAATGTGGAGATTGAGTGAAAATTTTCTTTTTCATGGCTAAATATTTCTGTGATTATCTGCTCAATTAATATGAATTCACATCAATACCAAATACAATAATAGTTGTTGTTATGTGCCATTGACTTGCTTGTGATTCTTAGCAACCCTATGTACAAGAGCCCTAAAAGCTATCTATCCTGTGTCAACCTAGCCATCTCAAACGCCCTTATTCCCACCACTCCAGTCACAGAATCGATCCATCTCATCGAAGGTCTTCCTCTCCTTCGCCATCCCTCCAC
The DNA here is from genome assembly GCF_000299155.1 of Elephantulus edwardii. Taxonomy (NCBI): domain Eukaryota; kingdom Metazoa; phylum Chordata; class Mammalia; order Macroscelidea; family Macroscelididae; genus Elephantulus; species Elephantulus edwardii. The sequence continues at coordinate 14,513,145 of NW_006399762.1, forward strand.
TCTCCCAAACATGATGTCCCTCGGCAAGGACAAGTTCCTCTGCAACATGCCCAAAGTATATCAGACGAAGCTTCAGAAACCTTGACTGCAGGGGGCATTCTGGCTTCACCCTCTCCAGCACAAACCAGTTTGTTCTCCTAGAAGTCCATAGTATATTCAACACTCTTCTCCAGCACCACAGCTCAAGGGCATTAATTCTCTTTCTATCATCCCTAGTCACTGTCCAA
>NW_006399762.1:14521751-14522941 GCF_000299155.1 Elephantulus edwardii
ATTTAAAAAACACTAAAATTGAGAAGAAATCACACAAATAATATTATCTTTTTATAAGAAGTATCAAGAAGAAAATTGACTACAAATAAATTATATGAAATTGTGGCAGAGATGGTATTAAAGTATTACATTCTCTCCTTTTTCACTGATATCAAAAACATAATTTATTTCAGAGAATAAAATCACCGATTATCTCTTTGGACTCATCACTTTCCTTTGCTGGTAAATTGACAGTAAAGGATAGGAATTTTTGCTTCCTCTTTTATACATATTTATTTATTGCCATTTGCCATAAAAGCAAGAACATATTGCCATCTAGTGTTCTTAAAATTAGGAGATCTAAATATTGTTCAGACATATAATAATGTACCTTTAAGATTTTGTTGCCTTATCCCACCCCATACAACGAAATATGGTACACTAACACAATAGATGTATTTCTTTCCTAATTTAAATTTTTTAATCAGTCTAGAAAATGACAACCCAAATGTGTTTAATTTGGTATTATGCCACTATTATAAGAACTCTATAGGAAATGCTGAATAGACTTAAAATTTTGTTATATCTTACTGTTTTTGTAATTTTCACTTTATCTTATTTTTATTACACTTTTGGTAAAGCTTTTATAGCTTTAGGAAAAATATATTAACTATAATATATGGTTATTTTGTTGGAATTTAACAGCTATTTAACATTTTTTTAATAAATGTAACACTTTTACTGTTAAAAAACAGAAAATATTAGCTGCAATAGTTTCCTCAACTAACAAAAGTAAATTTGTAGGCCCTTTGTAGCTAATTCTATGCTTAGTGGAATATTTCTATCTCTATGGAATTAAGGATCATAAACTGAATGAAGAGTTTGTTAGAACAAAGTATCTTAAGGATAAATTAGAAAAATATTACACTGATTAATATAGTAATAAAAATAATGTTGTTGTTGTTGTTATGGGCCATTGAGTCGCTTGCAACTCATAGCGACCCTATATACAACAGCCCTAAACTCTGCTCTGTCCTGTGCCAATTGCACTGTGTCTGACACTCCCATCCTGATTATCCTAGTCACCGAATCAATCCACCTCATAGAGGGCCTTCCCCTCCTGCGTTGTCCCTTCACCCTCCCAAGCATGATGTTTTTCTCCAAGGACCGGTGTCTCCTCACAACATGTCCAAAGTATGTTAGACAGAGCC
>NW_006399762.1:14523811-14530904 GCF_000299155.1 Elephantulus edwardii
TCCCTCTCCAAAGACCTGTCTCTCCTTACAACATGTCCAAAGTATGTCAGGCGAAGCCCCAGAATCCTTGCCTCCAAGGAGCAGCCTGGCTGAAAAATATGCACATACTAAATAAATCCAACTTTTTCCAATCCTCCTTAGGAGGTAAATACAAGTCTAATCAACTAAATATTTGTCACAGAAACAAAGCCATCTCATAGCTGACCCTTTTTTTGGGTTTTCAAGTTTGTAAATCACTCAAAACGGACTGACTGTCTCCAGTGGAGCCACTGGTGGGTATGAGCTACTAGAGAGAAGCAGTGTTTGTCTTAACAAAATGACTGTCTAGCTAGGGACTAATACTTCCAGTGTTCTCTAGAGTGAAGTCTAGTACTAATAACAGTAGACACATCATTACTTCTTTGCCACCTTTGTTACCTGGACTTTTCAGATACCTTTAAGACTGGTTATCCACGGTAAACAGTTGTTGGTGGAGCTCCTTGGTTAAAACAAGTTTGGAAGCAGGAGTGGCATCCACTTCTGAAATAACTTGCCTCTGGAAACTCTATGAACTTGCCTCTGGAAGGAAACTCTATGAACTTGCCTCTGGAAACTCTATGAACTTGGAGAAAACGATGAACTTATACAAGTGTTCAGGTCTTTTATTCTTAGGGTTGCTGTGAGTCTTCCTACAATTTGACGGCACTTAACAACAACACCAACACACTGCGTTAAATTTATCCTGGATTTCCTCCCCATCGCTTATGTCTCTATTGAGAAATCACTAAATGTGTCTCAACAAAGTAATCACTGCGGCTAACGACTACAGAAACTCTGTAGTACATGCAATCTTGCAGTGTTCTACTATTTCCAAAGCTTTCTGTGCATAAGATTCTTAAAGCATCTATGTACATTGACTCATCAAACAATGGACAGATGCATGTTGCTATTCTCTGAAGATTCCAATATCAGTGGTAAACAAACTTTACATTATTTTTGGGTTATATTGACCTTTTTATTTTCTTGAAAGGTTATTATTTTCAATAATAGGAAGTTGTATATGTTTTTTTGAAAGAATGCTATATTTTTTAAAAAAATATGTAATACCATTAGACAAATTTGAATTAAATCAAAACACTTGATGTACCTTAATATTCCCAGTCAAAAGTAAACTTACAGGCAATTCGGTACACTTGGTTTGCCAGTATTAAAAACTTGAACTTATTTTTTTTTCCCAGAGTCAGCACTTTCAGGTGCAGGGGATAGAAGCACCTTAAACTCTTTTGGAGAAAGCCTCCTCCATTTGGTGATCCCTGCGACTGTAGGGCCATCCCAGAGACCCAAGTGGACAATAGAGTTTGGGACCAGGATCAGCAAGGAGGTAAAAGACTCAGTTTCTCAGCTGACATGCTGAGGTGCTAGGTTGAAAGCTGCCTTCAAAACCCCCTGGACAGAAACTGCTTAAGTGGTGCCCTCATCTCATGTCATTCCACAGAAACACATTAGACTTCAGAAGTGAAATTGTCTTCAGGTGGTACTTTTCCAGAGCCACACTTTCAGGTGCTTAAACCCTCCTGGAGAAAGATTTCTCTATTTAGGAGCTCTGCCACGGTGGGGCCATCCCAGAGACCTAAGAGGATAATAGAGTTTGAGACAGGAAGTGACAAGCTGGGGAAAGACCTTACCAGCTGGCATTCTGAGTGACAGCGAGAAAGCGACCTTCATAGGCCCCTGGACGGAAACTACTTAAGTGGAGCATCTAGTCCTACACCACTCGGACAGTCAACAGACAAAGGAGGACGCTAGAGTTTGGGAAAGGGAACTACAATAAGGTAAGATGCTTGCAGGGCTGCACTGAAGACCATAGAAACATAAAGGACTTAAGGGAAGGCAAATTTTTCCAGCAAGGACTTCTAATAGAGTGAGTGGCTCACTTCATAGATTGAACATTTTAAGCTGACAACTAAGCAATAACATTATAAAGATGAGAACTATCATCAACTTACACAGATATAATTGAAATGGCCCAACACCAAGAAAAAAACACAAAACCTTAACATAATGTCTAGAAAGTAGCAGGCGATTTCAAACATTGAGGGGCAGGGGTCCCACACCAGAACACCAAAAACCCAAACTCAAACACCAAAATTAAGCCTTCTTTTTTTAAAAAAAGATCAGAGCATATTAAAGACCTAGTGAATACACCAGAGTAAGAAAGGCAGAAGACATACACAGATATGACAGCATTTGAACAACTACAGAATAAAGTGCAAATTAATGAAAAAACAATGGAAACTTTAAGAAAGAAATTACTCTAGAGACAGAGAACCAGAAAAAAAGTTATCAATGAGGAGGAACTTGAACAACTTCATAGGAAAAAGCAAATGATTGAAACAAGAACTAAAACTTTAGATAAATAAGTACAAGAAAATTTTTTAAAAATCATTACCAGACAGAGAGATTACAGCCAACAGAATACTGGAAGCAACAGAAATGTATGAAAATCCAATCCAAAATATTCAAACCAAAATGGCAGAAGTATCCAACATGCTGACTGAGGGAAAAGTAAAAGAGTAAAAATGGAACAGATAATTAGTGACCTGAAAGACAACAAACTCAATGGAGACATACTTGAAGAAAAATCAGAGATGAAAGATTAAAAAAATGAAGAAAATATAAGAATAATTTGGGGTGACATAAAAATGAATATATGTATGATTGGAATTTCATAACACAAGAGGGACAAGGAAATAACTAAAAAACTGTGGAAGAAGTTTTAGAAGAAAATTTCCCAACTATTATGAGGAACAAAGAAATACACATTAAAGAAGCTCAACAAACATCAAATAGACTAGACCTCCCCCTCACTAACAACCAAACCGAAAAATCCAGATGTATGGTAGTCAAATATTCCAAAATAAAAGATAAGGATGGAATACTAAAAGTATACACACACACACACCCCAACAACACAAAAAGTGATCTATAAACCAGAAAAAATGTCCGATTTCTCAACAGCACTCATGCAAGCAAGAATAAAATGGGATGACATTTAAAGAAAGTTGAAAGGAAACAATTGTCAACTAAGGACCATATACCTAGAAAAGCTATTAATGAAATATGAAAAAAATTTGATCATTTCCACAAAAATAAAGGACTTAGGAAATTTGTAAAAAAGAAGAGCAAGTTTACAAGAAATTCAAAGGTAGGTCCTTCTCATAGAGACCCCAAAGGAAAGTGGAGGGACTATAGTAACTAGAAACAACAGCAAAAGAAACACAGTAAAATGGCAACAAGAAAACCTAGCCTGTAAGCAATGAAACTTAATGTGAATAATAAACTAAATGCACCAAATTGAGATAAAGTGTAGCATAGCAGAATTAATAAAGTAACAGAAGTCATTCATATATTATCTACAAGGGACATCAGGAGAGTGATAGACTCAAAATCAAAGGCTGGGGTGGTGGGGTGGAAAGATGGTAAGCAAATAGCATCCACAAAAACCCAGAAGTGGTAATACTAATCTCTAATAAAATAGACTGTAGGATGTAAACCTGAATGATAAATTATTAACTTTACCATATATTATACAGAAGGGCACTATCTAATCGTTAAAAGTCATGATGTTGTTGTTGTTCTTACGTGCTGTCGAGTTGTAGACCTATTATGATCCTATGAAAGAAAGACCTGAACTCTTATATAACTTTCATCATTTCTCCAAGTTTATAGATCCAGAATATAACCCTGTAAATATCTATGCTGCAAAATATAAAAAACAACTGTTAATTAGAGAAAGATCACAATAGTTGTTATTGTTGTTGTTATAGTTAGGTGCCTTTGGGTCATAGCAACAGGAACAAAAGATCTGAACCTTGTTCTATCTTTCACCATCTTCAAACTTCCTGACACAAGAGCTCATTGCAGCAGTCAACATGTCAAACACCTAGATGAGGGTCTTCCTCTCCTTCACTGACTCTCCCCCCTTAACAGCATCATGTGAATCTCCAAGGAATAGCCTCTTCTAACAACATGACCATAGTATGTGAGGCAAAGCCTCATCATTCCTGCCTCCAAAGAGCACTCCAGCACTCCAAGACATATCTGTTCGTTCATTGTCTTGATCATCCATGGGATGTACAGGGCTCTTCTCCAAAGCCAAAGCTCAAAGGAGTCAATTCTTTTTTCTGTGATCCTTATTCATTGTCCAGCTCTCAGATGTATAACAAGTGATCATAAATATCATGGCCTGATTCAGATGCACCTTGGGCCTCAAAGTGACATCACTACTCCTCAATAATTTGGAGAAGTCCCTAACTACGGCTTTTGCCAGGGAAATACATCTCCTTGTTTCAAGACTTCTGGTACCAATGGTGTTAATTATGGATCCAAGCAAGATGAAGCTGTTGACAGTTTCAATCACCTAGACTTCCATGATGATGCAGCCTGTCAGTCCAGTGGTAAGAATCTTTATATTCTTGATAGTGAGATACAATTCATACTGAAAACTGCATTCCTTGATTTTCTGCAACAAGTGCTTTTAAGTCTTTCTCACTTACAGCTAGCAAGGATGTGTCATCCGCATAACACAGGTAATGAATGAGTCTCCCTTCAATCCTGAAGCCACACGCCTCCTCACAGAATTCAACTTCTCAGATAATTTGCTTGATATACGGATTTAATATCTATGGAAAGAGAATACAACCCTGACACACTCCTTTGCAATTACAAACAATGAAGTGTTCCCCTGCTCTGTTAGCACAACAGCTTTATAGTCCTGGTATAGGCTCCTCATGAGCACTATTAAGTGCTCTGGGATTTTCTTTCTTCTCAGTGTCAGTCATAACTTGTTATGATCCACCCAGTCAAATGCCTTTGCATAGTAAATAAAGCATGATTAGCCATTCTTCAGATATCTCTTAGCCAGCATCAAGCTTATATTAGCAATGATATCCCTGATGCCACATCCTCTTCTAAATCCTTTTAAAACTTCTGGAAATGTCCTATGTACTGTTCTAGCCACAATAGTGGTAGGAGAATTTAACAAGACACAACAAAGGATAGGTCATTTCAAAAGAAACTCAACAAAGATGTTGAAAATATAAACTATACAATCAACCACCTTGACCTTGTGGACGTATTGAGGGTACTGCATCCAACTAAAAGTTAATTTACTTTCTTCTCAAGTGTACAATGTACTTTCTCCAGAATTGATCATATATTAAGACAGAAAGCAAGCCTCAAAAACTTAAAAAAATATATAATACAAAATCTCTTAACATATTTTAATGTCATAAAACTGTAAGTTAATGACAAGGGGATAACGCTTATATAACCATTTATATGGATGCTAAATAACATCTCTCTGGCAATGGCGTCCTCTGCGGGGGTCCCTTTCCCATTTTCCTGGTGGTACCTGAGGTGAGACGTGGGGAAGAGGAAAGCTCCGCCTCTCTCCCCTCCCGGAATCCCACAACTCTTTCTCTGGCACAGTCAACATTCAGTAACAGCAGCCAGGAAATCAGGAGAAAAATTGCATTGGGAAAGTCAGCTGTGAGGGACCTCACTAGAGTACTGAAGAACAATGGTGTCAGGCTGGAGGCTAAGGTGCACCTGATCCAGGCTATAGTCTTTGCAGTTGCGTGCTGTGCATCAGAGAGTTGGACAGTGAATATGGATAATAGAAGAAGAATTGATGCCTTTGAGCTGTGGTGCAGGAGAAGAGTGTTAAATATACCATGGATTGCTAGGAGAACAAACAAGTTTGTCCTAGAAACCAGAATGCTCTTTGGAGTCAAGGATTCTGAAGCTTCGTCTGACATACTTTGGTCATGTTGCAAGGAGGGACTGGTCCTTGGAGAGGGACATCATGTTTGGGAGAGTGGAAGGACGGTGCAGGAGGGTAAGACCCTTGATGAGATGGATCGATTCTGTGAGTGGAGTGGTGGGAATGAGTGTGTTTGAGACAGCAAGACTGGCACAGGATAGATGGCATTTAGGGCTCTTGTACATAGACTCGCTATGAGTCACAAGCGACTTGATGGGGCATAATAACAACAACAAATAACATCCTGCTAGAACACAACTGGGTTATGGAAGAAATAAAGAGTAAAATGAAAAAGGTTCTTTGAAACAAATTAAATTAAAATAAAACATAAGAAAACCTCTTGGATGTAGCTAGAAAACCTCTTGGATGTAGCTAAAGCATAACACGGGAAACTTCATAGAAGTGTCATTGTTGTTGTTATTATTAGGTGTTGTAGGGTCAAGTATGACTCATAGTGACCCTATGGACTGTGAATGTGAACCCCTCATAATCTGTACCATTTTCACACTTCCTGACACACAAGAGCCCACTGCAGCAGTCACTGTTTAAATCCACCTGGTTGTAGGTAGGGTATTTCTTTCATTTGCTGACCCTCTACCATTCCCAGCATCATGTCCCTCTCCAAAGGATAACCCCTCCTAACAATATGCCTGAAATATGTGAGATGAATCCTCATCATTCTCACCTCCAAAGAGCACTGTGGCTGTACCCTCTCCACGACATATTTTTGTTTGTTTTTATCAATGATAAAAAAGGATGAAAGAAGCAAAATTAATGATCTAACATCAACAACTTCATCAAATTGAAAAAGAATAGTAATCAAACCCCACAGACTCTAGAAGAAATGAAATTATAATGACAGGAGCTGATATCAATGAGATATAAACAGAAAAGCAATTGAAATTATCAACCTACAAATTTTGTATGCATGCTTTTTCACACCAGTTCAACCCCATTGCCTTAACGCATCCCTTCCTCCACCCATCAATTTGTGTGACCCTACTCATTAAAAACCTGTGCAGGGAAAAGGGTGCAACAATGAATGAATGGAATTCCAAAATCTCTGTAGATGTTCATTGAAATGAAAAATAAACAAACTAAATTTTAAAAAAACAACCCTGTGATATGTAGATAACACAAACTTGCTTGCTGAAAATGTAGAAGACCTTAAGCACTTGCTGCAAAAGGCCAAGAGCTAGTCTTCAATATAGATTGAAGCTCAACATCAAGAAGACAACGATTCTCACCACTGGGCCAATTGGCAATACCATATAAGATGAAGAAGAGAGT
>NW_006399762.1:14533090-14533949 GCF_000299155.1 Elephantulus edwardii
TTTCATTTAACCTAATTCCAATATAGATACCAAATTAATTTTTTTCAAGGATATTAGAAAGGCAATTATAAATATATTGAGGATGAAAAGAGACCCAGATTAAGCAAAGCACTTCTGAATATAAATAATAAATACATACATACATACATGCATACATACATACATACATACATACATACATACATACATACATAAGAGGCATAGCAATTGCTAATCTCAAAATCTTCTATACAGTTGAATAACCCAAGCAGCATGGCTCTGGTGCAATGCCAGGCATGTTAAGCAATGAAACAGAAATGAGAACCCAGAAATTAACCCATATACCTACCTAGGGTAAACTGATATTTGACAACGAAACAGACTTATTAAATGAGATAATGATAACCTCTTCAACAAACAGTGCTGGCAAGACTGGACTAATAACTCCAGAAAGCTGAAACAGAATCTATATCTCCCACCATATCAACTAAAGGTTGCTTGGAGACCTGGGAGTAAAGCCAAAACCAATAAAATTAAAAATAAGACCAGAATTAGCAGGCCTAGCCTATGGTACGAAGAGGCTGACAATTATAGAAATACACAACCAGAGGAGGATAAAATTGATGAATAGGACTTTCTAATTATCCAAAAATGACTAGAACAGCATGTCACCAGAGAACTTCTAGACATTCAGGCTGGATTTAGAAAAGTTCATGGTACTAGGGATATTATTGCTAATGTTAAATAGATCTTGGCTGAAAGCAGAGAGCACCAGAAGAATATCTTTCTGAGTGTAATTGACTATGAAAAGACATTTGACTGTATGGATCACAGCAAACTGTGGCTAACTCTGAGGAAAACAGGAATACCAGAATACTTA
>NW_006399762.1:14535804-14537006 GCF_000299155.1 Elephantulus edwardii
TGGATTCAAACCGTGTACCTCTGGGATTGCAGTGCAGATTCTTGCCACTAGGCCACCAGAGCTCCCCGGTGGTGATTAATTTCATAAAGCACAAAGTACTGGAACAATTTTATGAAACACCATGTGAATGAAGGAAAGTGTGAAACACAATGTATGCTAATTTTGTATGCAAACTAATTTAAAAAAACCATACACCGTATATATTACTTTGGAAAGCTGAAAAGGAAAAAAATCTAAATATTTTTATTTCATATAATTGAATAAAATTAAAATGCTTGTATATGCACACAGTAGCAAGTAGGATCAACCTTTTGATTTAATTATATGTCTGAAATTTAAGGAAAAAGAAATTTGTTTTAGCTTCCAAATAGTTTTCTGAAAAGTAAGAGCAAAGTCACTGTCCAGTGAATAAAATTTGAGAATCCCAAGTGGAGGGCACTCAACAACCTTGAACTTGATAGTAGTTTTCCATTAAAGCTATAACCAATATGACATGGAATATAATTTTAACAGACTTGGTCAAGAATCAATTGTGTGTTGATTTAGCAGTAGTTTATGAATAACAGATGAAGAAATAATTTAATATGGAAAGAGGAGCTTAGTATGCACGCTAAACATTTGAAAATATACCTAAGAAAAATAAATCAATAAGTTAAATGTTAAGTGTTATAAAAAATGGTAAGGGAAATGTATTCTTAGAGACTTAGAAGGTGAAACATTAACAAGTATTTGTAATGACTATCAAAAGCTTGTAATTTTAAAAAGTTGCAAGTTTTTGTTATTTTTTTTTTTTTTAGTTTGAGAGAAACAATGACATCCCTGACGCCATGGTAACTTCTAAATCCAGTTTAACTTCTGGCAGTTTTTTAAGTACTGTTCTAGCTGGTTTTGAATGATCTTCATTCTGCTAGCATACAATATTAATGATATTATTCAATAGCTTTCACATTCAGTTAGATAACCTTTCTTGGGTAAGGGAACCAATATGGATCCCTTCAGTCAGTTGGCCCCCCAGGTATCCTCCAAGTTTCCTAGCAAATATTGATGAGCATATCAGTTACTAGGGCCTTATTTTTTTGGCGGAATTACTTCAGTGCAGCCTGAACTTCCTCATTCATTAACATTGGTCCTTGGTTATATGGTACTTCCTGAAATATTTCAGTGTATTGACCTATTTTTTTTCTTTTATTTTTTGTTATAGT
>NW_006399762.1:14541110-14543434 GCF_000299155.1 Elephantulus edwardii
TTTCAGTTCTTTCTTGTGGAAAAATGTTGAAGGAGTTCTTCCCTTTTTCTTTGTCTATATTAATAGAAAAATAGTTTATCATTTTGTTTTTCTAGTTTTCCAAGAAAACGTAAGCTTTCAAGTTGCTCTCACCACCTTTTGCTTATTTACTCCCCTATGCACGTGAGCGCACTTGTGTGTGTGTGTGTGTGTAGATGTAAGTTTTTATTTGGCATGATTATTTAGAGCATGACATGCAAAGTGTTCTACTAAGTGCTGAAGATTTAAGTTTCAATGCATCACAGATCCTGCCTCACTGACATTCATGAGATAGTTACTACTCCTTTAAATAATATTCAGGGTAAATTTCCTAGTGGAATGAATGCACTGTTGATATAATAATTATATGGCTAAACTAACATTGCCAGATCATATGGAAGATTTTCTTGAGATGGTTTTTACATAAATTGAATTTCTATACTCATGATTGCATTGTTCAATAATGCAGGACTGGGCATTCAGAACTAAATGGTTAAAAATTAACAGTTCAAGGGAAAAATATTAATGATGAATGAGTTCTGCAAGAGAAAACTATTTTTAAAAGCTTGAAGCTAGGAACGAAAAGAAAGATTGAGGCAGTAGATGAAATTGGGTGGGTTGGGTATTATGTATACTGTAAATGAAACTATAAGAAGATTAACTTAAAATCTTGATACTTGGAGTTTCAGATTTAAATATAGGTTATTATATAAAATAAGAGTAGTAATGGACTTCTAGTAGAGACTAAAGTCATTCTTACATCAAAATACTGTTATTACCAAAAAAATATAAATGTTATTATCGTAATGGTTGACCTCTTACTAGGTTTTCATAGGCCTAATTTCACCAGCAGAGTTTACTCATCTTTCTTCCTCAGATCAGTATACAGATATGTCTGAGGAAAAAAGGCAGCCATCCAGAGTGGTCTTTGGAGGAAAAGATGTTTCATCTTTCATGTTTTGGACACATTCATAGGAAAGTCTGTTCCTAGGAGAAGGGCATCCTATTTGGAAAGAGGTAGGGTCCGCCAAAGAGAAGCCCTCAATGAGATAGAATCACACAGTAACTGTGACAATGGACTCATGTCCATTGATGCAGACAGCCAAAAATAGGACAGGGTGCAGTTCTACTGTTCGGAGGGTTGCTATAAATTGAAAATACATCAGTGTGTTTTTGTCAAACAAGAGTCATTTTCTTTGTATTTCTCTAGGTTTTAAAGTTTCTCTAATGCTGTTATAGACAGAAATACATTTTGTAAGATAAAGGAATAGCATTGTGAGTTTTGAAACTTTTTTCCAATTACCATTTTTTATAAGGCAATTATCTGAAAAAAGAACTTGTTCCTGAGAAATAATTGTTAATAAGGTTATATTTAAAGAAGGAAACATACTGTGACATTATATTTCTCGGGCTATCTGTAAACTCCACATAAATTATTACCAAATGGTACAAAGAAAATATGAACTGGAAATAAAAACTGTGTTACAGGAATTGACTGATTTCATGACTATGGTATTTTCATTAAATCCATTAGCACAAACATTCAATATGTAACTTAAAAAGAATTCTTTTTTTTAAAAAATGAAATTGTCTTTATAAACAAAAAAGGAAAATCAGGTGAAATCAGAGTAAGAAAGTAAGTCAGAGAAGTAATAGAAATTATTCAAAGAAAATAACTTTGATGTTTTTGAAGGTGAAATGACAGGCAGCTGAATTTGCAGGAGTTACTGGCAAACAGTAGGCACTTCATAAAATTTCATATGTTTATTGTTAATAAATGTCTTTGCTCCTTTCATAAGGGAGAAAAACTGGAGCATACTCAAGGCTAAATATAGCTTTGAATACTATGTCTAGTTCAGTTTGTCTTTAGATGTCTAATTGTGAATATTATGCCAAAATTTGTACAGAAGTGAGATAGATACCATGGATTTAACACAAAATAATTCCAAAGTTTGTGTGACCTTCAACAACTCTTAAGTCAGTTATAGGTATTTAAACATGTTTAATACCGGTTAATTCTGGCCTGAACTTTCTGGAAGCACTGTTATTCTGGTTATGATGTTGTTTGTTGCTATGTGCCGCCAAGTTGTTTCCGACTCATAGCGACCCTATGTACAACAGCCCTAAACTCTGCTCTATCCTGTGCCAATCGTACTGCCTCTGACACACCGATCCCAATTAACCCAGTCACTGAATCAATCCATCTCATAGAGGGTCATCCCCTCTTGCGACAACCCTCCACCCTCCCAAGCATGATGTCCCTCTTCAAGGACCTGTCCCTCCTTGCAACATGTCCAAAATATGTC
>NW_006399762.1:14544514-14548256 GCF_000299155.1 Elephantulus edwardii
AAAAAAAAAGTATGATGTTCCTCTACTACAGAAAACAAGACCTGGGAAATGGAAAAGAGACTCTATGTATAACTCCAGGAAGTGGTGATCAAAAGAATTGTCTGACATTTACTCTTCTATTTACCGAGTTACCTTCATAATCTTTTGAAGTGTGAATGTAGCTGATAGCTCAGAGCTATGTACATAGCATAATATCATGTTACAATATAATACTGTGGAGTAATGTTATCATTATGTTTGAAATGACACTTTTAGGAGTTTGTACTGGTAAAATGTGTGCTTTGGGGACTGATATATATTTATATTATGTCACTGAAATCAAGAAAATATGAAATGTATGAAAGCTAGGTAAAAATTTACCTGTTATTTACAGGAGTTGAAAAAAATCTTTTTTACAGAAATTCATAAAGTAAGTAAGGATATTACACTCATTTTTATTAAATATAAAACCACCCATTATTTTGTACCTTTATTTTGATAAAGAACTGTACTTTTAGATGTAGTTAAAGTTTCTGCCTCCAGTAATACCAGTTATATGTTATGGACCACAAGCTAATAGGAGCCTCCAAGGGACCAAGTCCTATTATGTCAACCTATTCCTATCCTCAACTTTGGCTCAATCAATAATGAGAATTTTCAGAAACCAGTCATAATTCAAAGCTTGTGGTTACTTTAATTAAAATATCCATGATATTCATCATTTTATTGATGTCAGTTTAAAAAAATTAGGTATAGAATTTTTCAAATTATTTTGACAGTTACCAAAAAGAAGAAATAATCTTAAATTTGGATATAGACACACAAACAAGCACACACAGAAAGCTAAGTGAAATTCAAAAATCACAATGTAGATTCCCAAAACCTGAAATAGATTAGTATTTGGTCTACTTCATTTATGTTCATGTTATGCTGACCTATAACTTGAAATAAAATACTGTATCTTCCATGAAAAATAATTATACATTTTGGAATGTACTCTAAAAATAGAGCTTCTTTTCAACATATGTGAACAAATGGTAACAAGTTTGCAAAAAAAAACAGTATTTTAATTTAAAACAAAATAAAAAATATTTTATCAATATGAAATTTGAACTAATTATTTCTGTGAGTTCAATACGCAAACAAAAAATTATGAAATATAATAACTAAATATTAGACAAAATCTTATCCCATTCCACCCTCTGTCCATGCACCACAAGAGGTTTTAAAGTTGAGAAATTTAGCCAAGTTTTTGGTTACCTCAATTTAAAACACAACTTCTTTTTTAGCAGATCTGATTATTTCTGCAACTTTGTTTGCATCATCAGTCGTCATTTCTAGTTTTAAATTTCTGAATTTTTAAACTTGGAAAAATTCTTGCCTAGGTGAATTATTTAATTATACTAATTGAAAAATGTTAAGGTTTTATTCACTTAATTATTGAATTTTTCCACTGCTAAAGCACAGAACTCTAAAATCACAAATCACTAGCTGTATAATCTTAGTACTTTTCTCTGTGTTTTCTCATTCTCAGTGCCTTCATTTTGTAATAAGGTTGTTATCAAGAGGTCAATAACCTCATTCACTCTCTTTACTCAACCAAAGAATTCAGCGAAGTGGGAAAGACTAGAGGAGAGGACAGTGTCCATACTAACAAGGTAGCACAGGGTGTAGCAATTTTAGTGTTCTTTGAGAGAACGGGCTTTAGTGCGGAGAGTTATATCAAGAGTGTGGGATAAGACCCAAATGGAGCACTAGACTGAGGTCCAGTTGGACTGCAGGCTGAAGAATAAAGAGGAAGAGGCAAATGTGAAGATGAATAGCAAAGATAGATTTAGCAGAAAGTTACATCCCAATGGATGGGTGGCCATTCTTCCCTATAAAGAAAATAGTGGTGGATGCAGTGAACTATAAAAGTGAGGTCATGTGTATGTCTTCCTTGTCTCAACATAGCTTCACACTGGAGTCTGGGACACTGAGAGGGTATTATGTAGAATTCAAAGCTTGATGGGCAGTTGTTACTGTAGTCTACTGCCTTTGGCATCATTTATGTCTTTAAAACACTAATTCTAAACATGACTCTGCTGCCTAGAGCTGATGGCCCATATAATTTCTGCCTCCCCTAACTTATCATTTCTAATTCTATATATAATAACTAAATAAGTCAATGAACAGCTTAATTAATAAAAGAAGTGTCATAGTCACTGGTAAGGAGTAGGCACTCTTTAAGGACATTCACTTGTCATACAATGATTCTGGTTCATAGCAACCCTTCATCAGAATCCAAGGCTATATATTTTTCAGAGAAGAAACTGTCTCGCCATTCTTCCTGAAGCACATGGTAGATTCAAACTACCAAACTTTCAGTTACTACCAAGGTATAATACACTATGTTTATAGTAGATATTTTTATTCTGTTTTGGTTTGGTTTTATCTGCATGTTAATGAATCACATACAAAACTTTTATATCTCACTCTGCTAAAAAAATAACTTTAACTCAATTCTTCTGAATTTATCTTGGCAAATAAACGACGATAATGGCATTCATGCTTAGGGTTGTTTAGTTTACTAAATAATCTGCCACTACAAGGGATTACTAGCAGTTTATAGCAATGGACTTTATAAACTTTACTTTGCAGAATCTAGGAAGAAATTTTGAAGTCATGGAACAGTTTTAAAACAGGTCTTTGTTCATAGGGTGACTATGAGTAGTCTAGATGGCACTTAGCAGCAACAACAACATATAGAGAGCTCTGTTGGCCTAGTGGATAGAAAGTTATGCTATCAAACAAAAGGTGGGTGATTTTAATCTACAGCCCTCAGGCTAATACCCTCAGGCTTTAATTGTATTTGGTCAAACATTCTCCTAAGTGGAATAGCACAGGTCTGACCTTTTGCTGTACAGAGGTAACTCTTGGTTGCTGTGATGCTAAACACTGTGACACTGACGTATCAAATGTGATAATGGTTACCCATGGTGGACAGTGTTTGGTGGAACTACCTGATTAAAACAAGCTTGGAAGCAGGAGTGGTATCCATTTCCAAAATAGCTTGCCTCTGGAAAGTCTATGCACTGGGAGAAATGACCAAAGTTCAAGTGTTCAGGTCTTTCGTTCATAGGGTCCCTATGAGTCCTCTACGATTTGGTGACACTTAACAACAAAAACAATGCAAAACAATAATTTCTTCACATTATCTAAACTCATAATAAATTAGAAAACTGGGCGTCATTTATTTCACTCTTGTGAGATGGTAAGTTGTACTTGGAGAAAAAGAGAAAAAAATTAAAAAGAGAACCTTGAGAACAAAAAAATCCAGTAGCAGGTGCACTCTTTCTCTCACCAACTTGCATATGGGACAAACTGTACACATTTTCATTTTGTATTAGGATATCATAATAAATGAGTAAATATTGCTTACCAAATTTATGTATATCTCTATCATCTTTATCTCTATCTCTATCTCATCTCTATCTCCATTCCTATCTCTATCTCTGTCTACTCTCTATCACTATCTCTATCTCTCTATCTCTAGATGATAGATAGATAGATAGATAGATAGATAGATAGATAGATAGATGATAGATAGATAGATAGATAGATAGGTAGATAGATCACCGCTGGGCCAATTATTGTTGTTGTTGTTGTTAAGTGCTGTCGAAGACAACTCATAGCAACCCTATGAATAAAAGACCTGAACAATTTTATAACTTTCATCATTTCTCCAAGTACAAAGAGTTTCTGTTGGCAAGCTATTTCAGAA
>NW_006399762.1:14549025-14550136 GCF_000299155.1 Elephantulus edwardii
AAATCTTCTATTCAACTCTTTAGTATCTTGAATTCTTCCCTGTGCTTTGGCTTCTCTGCGCTCCAGTGTAATTTTCAGAGTCTCTTCTGACGTTCATAAGGTACTTCCTGAAATTTTTCAGGGTCAATCAATTCTTTCTGATACAGTTACTTTATGTTTTCTCTCCATTTTCTATTGATGTTTGCCCATAGGATCTTTCAATATTGTGACACAAGGCTTAGATTTGTTTTTCAATTCATTCAACTTGAAAAATGCAGAGCAAGTTCTTCCTTTTTTATTCCCCAATTCTAGCTCTTTGCATATTCCATTATGATACTTTGCTTTGTTCTCTCAATCTGTCCTTTGAAATTGTCTGTTCAGATCTTTCATTTTGACATATTTCCTTTACTTTTGGCTTCTCAATGCTCCAGTGCAATCTTTAGAGTCCCTTCTGTCATCCATTTTGATTTTTTTTCTTCCTCCTCTATTTTTGTAATGACCTTTGGCTTTCTTCATG
The DNA here is from genome assembly GCF_000299155.1 of Elephantulus edwardii. Taxonomy (NCBI): domain Eukaryota; kingdom Metazoa; phylum Chordata; class Mammalia; order Macroscelidea; family Macroscelididae; genus Elephantulus; species Elephantulus edwardii. Next base: position 14,549,522 of record NW_006399762.1, read on the forward strand.
AATTATATCCTTTATAGCATCCCACAACTCATTTGTTCTTTGATCACTGGTGTTCAGTGCCCAAACTTATTCTTAAGATGATCATAAAAATCAGATGGAATTGATTCAAGATCGATCACTGGTGTTCAGTGCCCAAACTTATTCTTAAGATGATCATAAAAATCAGATGGAATTGATTCAAGATCGATCACTGGTGTTCAGTGCCCCAACTTATTCTTAAGATGATCATAAAATTCAGATGGAATTGATTCAAGATCATATCTTGGTTCCTGTGAACTTATTTTTATTTTCTTCGACCTCAATTTGAACTTGCTTATTAGTAATTGATCATTTGACCTATAGTCTGCCTCTGGCCTAGTTTTGACTGTGATATTGAGCTTCTCCAATGATTTCTTACACAAATGTTGTCAGTCTGATTCCTGTGCAGCCCATCATATGAGATCCATATGTAGTCTTTTGTGTCTTTGAAAAATAAAATACTATTTGCTATGAATAAGTCATTGTAAACACAACATCAAATCATTCCATTTCTAGCTTAATTTCTATTATCAAGCCCATGTTTTCCAACTACTGTTCCTTCTTCACTGTTTCCTGCTTATGCACTCCTGGCACCAG
>NW_006399762.1:14550236-14556929 GCF_000299155.1 Elephantulus edwardii
AGTCAGTCTAGATACAAAGGTTCATCTAATCCAAGTTATGGTCTTCTCAATTACTTGTTATGCTTCAGAGAGTTGGATAATGACTAAGGATGACAGAAAAAGAATAGATGCCTTTGTTTGTGATGCTGGAGAAGAGTCTTGAACATACCATGGACCATCAAGAAAATAACTAGAACTGTCTTAGAGTGAATCAAGTGTCTCCTTGGAGGCTAGGATTTTGAAGCTCTGCCTCATTTACTTTGGCACATGGTCAGGAGAGATTAGTCCTTGGAGAGGGACATCATGTTTTGACGGGTGGAAGGACAGAGCAGGAGAGGAAGACCTTGGATGAGACTGATTGATACAGTAACTGGAGTGATAGAGTTTGGTGTGTCAGGATTAGTAAGACTGGCTCAACACAGGGAAGGGTTCAGAGCTGCTATACATTGGGTCGCTATTCATAGCAGGCAACGGTCACTATGCATAGCAGGCAACTCAATCAATAACATTCTATGACAGGCTTGGAAGCAGGAGTAGCATCCACTTCCTAAACAACATGCTTCCAGAAAATCTATGAACTTCAATAAATGTCAATAGTTGTAGAGGGGCTTCAGGCCTTTTGTTCACAGGGTCGTTATGAGTCGTGCTTGACTCGAAGGTAATCAACAACAACAACAACAACAATATATGATAAAACAACTTTGGATTTGAGATGAAACCCTATTTAACCTGTTATTGAACTAAGGAAATATTAGGTATTCACAGACTGAATTTATTTAGTCACCCACTCACTTGATTCTTCATTCTATAATGAAAGGCCAAATTGCTGGATAAGTAGAATAGAAAAGTTTCCTGTGTGTGAGTGTTTCTTGATTACTGCTATCAGATTCTTCCTGCTCCGTGAGTGAGATAAAGGTAAAAGTTTTAGCATATGCTTATGGATATTTAACATATTTTGTTGGATTTTTAGAATGAAGGGAAAAATGCTTTAATGTGGCTATTATGAAAAAAAATAGATATTTCAATTCATATGACTCACCAACCTAACTTTTCTTATTTGATCTGTCTAAGATGTATCATTGCTCCTCCAAGTACTTCTTCCTCTTTTTTCAAACAAAAATAAACAAAAGAAAAAGTTGTTTAAAATAAAAACAAAAAAATTAAACATAAAAATAAAACGAGTTTAAGTTTCTTTTGGTTTAAGTGGGCATAGTATTAGATAAGTTATCCAAATCACAGGCTATCATTTTGACATCCCACTGTCTCATGGTTTCCTAAATGAGGCTAAAGACATATTGGAATTGAAATAAACAACTTTGGTCTATCACCATTGATGTTCTGTGACTCGACTCTTCATGCTCATTAAAAAAAGTTTGGTCTCATTCTCATTGCACTTGAGTGGGAACTGACTTATAACTGACTCTCTGTGGTTTCTGAGGCTGTAAATTGTCCATAATTTCCCTTGGAGTCTTTGTTGGTTTCAAGCTACCAGAGAGGTGAGGCCTTTAGGTAAGAAGCATAGCAGATGAGAAATTTGGTGATAAAATGAGGAGGCTCACCCTTTTGTGAAGGATGCCAAGATCCACTTCTCCAGTGGTGAGAATATGTTTTTATCATTTTGCAATGATAAATGCATTAATGTTAAATAAATGTCACATTTAAATTTTATTCATTCTTTGGATTGGCATGTTTTAGTCCCATATGTTTTTTTTTTTAAAAATGCATATTAGGATGAGCTGTTCTAATATGCAAAACTTCCATCTCATTCTTTTGTAAAAACATAAAAATCACAATTTTTGTCAAAACAGATGAAAGTTTTTAAAAAGTATTAATTTGCCCAAACTTTGTTGCTTTTCTAAATTTCTTCATTAAATTTGCTGTTAAAGCATTAGTAAACCTTCCCAATTAATGAATGAAATAGATTTATACTCCAGTGTGAAATTTGTTCAACTGGATTTTTATGGCAAATACCTGAAATTGCTGTTGGTGGTGTTGTTATATATCATTGAGTTACCTGCAAATCATAGTAACGCTGTATACAATAGCTCTGAACTCTGCTCTATCCTGATCCAGTCTCACTACCTCCTACCGACACACCTACCCCCATTATTCCCGTTATTGTGTTAATCTATCTCAACCAGAGTCATCCTCTCCTGTGCTGTCCCTCAACCAAGTATGATGTTTTTCTCCGGGTGGTGGGCCCTCCTGGACACACGCCCAAAGTATTGAGAAAAAGATTCTAAATCCTAGCCTCCGAGGAGCAGCCTGGTTATTCCTGTCTAGGCTAAACCTATTTGTTCTCTTTGCAGTTCATGTATTGTTGTTGTAATGTGTCATCAAGTCACTTGTGACTCTAGTGACCCTACGTACAACATCTCTGAACCCTGCTCTATTGACCCAAACTCATTGTTTGTGACACACCTACTCCCACTACCCAACTCACCGAGTCAACCCATCTTATCCAGGGTCTTCCTTTCCTGCACTGTCCCTCCACCCTTTCAAGCATGATGTCTCTCTCTATGGACTGGTCCCTCCTTGCAACATGCTCAAAGTATAGTAGACATAGTTTCAAAATCCTTTTCTCCCTCTCCAGGACAAAGCTGTTTGTTCTACTAGCACTCCCTGATATATTTAATACTCTTTTCAAGCATCACAACTCAAAAGAATCAATTCTTCTTCTGCCATTCTTACTCATTGTCCACCTCTGATGCCTAGCAAGTAATTGAGAAGACTATGGCCTGAATCACACGCATTTTTGTTTCTAGACTGATATTATTGCTCTTCAGTACCCCTGACAGCACATTTTCCAAATAAATTTCATCTTTTGATTTCTTGACTGCTGGTACCAAGAGTATTGATTGTGGAGGCAGGCATGCTGAAGCTGTTAACAATCTCAAGCCCTTAACAATCCAAATCTCTTCACCATCTCTCATGATGCTGCCCATTGGACCAGTGGTGAGCATCTTTGTTTGTTTGTTTGTTTATGTTGAACTTTAATCTGTATAATCAATGGTTTATTCATTGCCCATACATTTTAAATGAAACACAAACAGCAACTGTACATATTGACTTCACCTTATGATACTCACAGGAATCAGACCAACTACATCTATGGAAAGAATTGTTGTAGAAGCTCAATATCAGCTTTGACAACTAGGCAGGTGCAGATTGTGAAACAGACAAGCAATTACTCATATGCAAATTAAAAATTAAAGCTAAAGAATATTAAATCAAATCCAAAGAACCAAAATTTGACCTTGATTCTATCCCATGTTATTTAAAAATCACATCAGGAATAGTTTTGAGGTCTTAAACAATAATGAACAAAGATAGGATTACTTACTTGTATGAGGATATCAAGAATATCATCCATAAAGAAGGTGAAAAGCAGAAAAGGAAGAAAAGACCAAGATGAATCTCAGAAGATAATCTAAATATCACACGAGAACACTGAAAAGCCAAAGCAAAGGGGATAAAGCAGAACGTTAAGGAGATATAAAGAAGACTTCAAAGGACAGCTCAGAAAGACAAAGCAAAGAATTACAATGGAATGTGCAAAGAGCTCAAGTCAAACGTGATACCTAAAAAATCAATTCATAGTGGATCAGAGACCAGGGCTTAAGCCCAAAACCATAAAATTATTGAGAGTCAAACTGAAATCAAGCTTAAAAGGCCTACTCTACAATATAAAGAGACTGCCAAATACAGCCAGAAATGCACAATCTGAAAAGGATAAAAGTGTTGACTGGGACCTTCTAAAGATTAAATATCTGTGTGCATCAAAATCTTTTGCCAACAGAGTGGAAAGAAAACTTACTGACTGATAGGAACAAATCTTCTGCAATACCAGCTCAGACAAGAGTCTGATAATGGAACTTTACAGAATAATCCTGGGAATCTCCAAGATAAAGACTGATAACCCAATTACAAAAATGGGCAAAAGACATGGAAAGAATTTTCAATGAGGAAGATATTGAAATGGCCAACAGACACATGAAAAATGCTCAAAATTGCTGGCAATAAGATAGATGCAAATCAAAACCACAATGAATTAGCCTCTCACTCCTGTAGTAGTGGCAAAGTTTAATAGGACAGCAAGCAATAAATGTTGGAGGGGATGTGGCGAGATAGGAACACTTATACATTGCTGGTGAGTGTGTAAAATGGTACAACCAATCTGGAAGGCAGTTTTGCACTTCTTCAGAAAGCTGAATGTAAACATTCCATATGACTCCGCTATTCCACTGCTTGGAATGTACCCCAAGAGAATGAGAACTGAGGCACAAAAGGAGACATACACCAATACTCATAGCAGTGTTATTCACCATAGCAAGAACATAGAAACAGCCAAGGTACAACAATTGAATGGATTGGTAAATTATGATACATTCACATAATGGAACAGTACACAGCATGCAGGTGTAATGAGTATGACCTAACTTGAGAGGGACTGGAGTGTATTATGCTAAGTGAACTAATTTACTCTGACAAGGACAAATACATATAAAACCATTATTGTAGAATGAGTATGAGGATCCAAGGGAGGGGAGGGTAAAATTAGAGGGGTGAGGAGGTGTGGGATACTAAATATGAGGTCATACAATTTGATGAGGGGGTGAGGGAAATGGGAATGATATGGTATGAAAAATGTATTTGAATTTTGTAAATAACCTAGTATAAAATGATGTAAAATAGAATGTATATGAATGATGGTATGAAACAAATTATAAATGAAAGATGGTATAAAACAATGTATATGAATAGCCTTTGAACTGTGTTTCTGGAGAAGAGTTTTGAATGTACCATGGATGGCTAGGAGACCAAATACATTCATCCTAGAGAGGGTGAGACCAGGCTGCTCCTTGGAGGCAAGGATTCTGAAGCTTCATCTAACATACTTTGGACATGTTGCAAGGAAGGACCAGTCCTTGGAGAGAGACTTCATACTTTGGAGGGTGGAGGGACAGTATAGGGGAGGAAGACCCTCAATGAGATGGATTGATTCAGTGATTGGGGTAATAGGGTTAACTTTGTCAGAGACAATAAGTTTGGCTCATAATAGAGCAGAATTTAGGATTCTTGTACATTGGGCCACTATGAGTCTTCAGGTGACTCAAGAGCATATAAAAACAACAACAAAATTAATGAAACATACTGTACAGGTATTATATAAAAATCAACAAAATATGTAAAAAACACAAAACTAAAACAGGGGGCGAGATTTGCACAGCATTTCTTAAACTGAAAGAACTGAAGAATAAATTCAAATCTCAAGGTGCAATACTTAAGGACGCTATAGGCAAAATACTGAATGATTCAGGAAGCACTAAAAGATGACTGAAAGATTACACAAAATAGCTTTACTAAGAAGAATTAACTGACCTGAAATTGGAAAACAATATAATACAACAATGAAAATTCTCCTGTAATAAATTAAAATTTTCTTTCATTATTTATGATCTACACAATTTTCTACTTAAGTAGAAGTAATTTTCTGTTTTGTTGTTGTTTTTAGATGTCATTGTGTTGAGCATGATCCAGAGTGAGCCTGTGAACTAAAGATCTGACCCTTGTTCTATCCTGTGCCATCCTCACCCTTCCTGACACACAAGAGCCCATTGCAGTAGTCACTGTATCACTCCAACTGCTTGAGGGTTTTCTCTCCTTTGTTGACACTCCACGCTTTCCAGCATTATGTCCTTCTCCAAGGAATAGCACCTACTAGCAATATGCCCAAAGTGTGTGAGGTGAAGCCTCATCATACTTGCCTCCAAAGAGCACTCAGACTGTACCCTCTCCATGACATACCGGTTTCTTCTCTTGGTCGTCCATGAGATGTTCACTGCTCTTCTCCAACATGACAACTCAAAGGCATCAATGCTTTTTCTGTTTTCCTTATTCATTGTCAAGCTCTCAGATGCATAGCTAATAGTAAGAAAGACTATAGCCTGAATCAGGCATACCTTAGTCTTCAAACTGATATCACTACTCCTCAATAATTTGGAAATGTCCCCAACAGAACATTTTCCCAGTGCAATCGTTCTCCTTATTTCCTGACTTCTGGTACGAAGGGTGTTAATTGTGGATCCAATACGAAGCTGTTGACAGATTCAATCTCCTCTCTATAAATCACGATGCTGTCTATTGATCCCATGGTAAGAATTTTTGTTTTCTTGACATTGAATGCAGTCCATGCCAAAGAATGCATTTCTTGGTCTTCTGCAACAAGTGCTTCAAGTCCTCTCACTTTCAGCAAGCAAGGTTATATCCTCTGCATAACACAGGCTATTGATGAGTCTCCCTCCAACCCTAAGCCACACTCCTCCTCATAGAGTCCAGGTTCTCATAAAATTTGCTCAGCATACAAATTGTATATAGGCATGGAGAGAGAATACAACCCTGGCCTACTCCCTTCCTAAGTCCAAACTATACAGTGCTCCCCTGATCCACTCACACAACAACCTTCTAATCCAGGAAAAGGTTACTCATGAGCACAATAAACTGCTCTGGGATTTCCATTCTCCTCAATGTAAACCACAACTTGATCAACATAGTGAAATGCCTTTTCAAAAGTAATAAAGCACAAATAGACATTCTTTTGGTAGTCTTTAATTTCAGCTAGAATAGCAATGATATCCCTGGTTTCACTGCCTCTTCTAAATCCTGCTTGAACTTTTGGCAGTTCCTTATTTATGTACTGTTCTAGCCATTTTT
>NW_006399762.1:14560229-14574238 GCF_000299155.1 Elephantulus edwardii
TGTATTTCAAGATAGAATTTGAAATTGAATTTTTTACTATGAATGCAATACCATTCTTTCTGTTTTTCATTCCCTTCATAGTATACCATATAAAATCTGATTCAAAGTGGCCAAAGATAGTCCATTTCATCTCACTAATGAATAGTATGTGAATATTCATGCATTCCTTTTCATTTTTAACAATTTCCAATTTTCCAGCATTCAAGCTACATACATTCTATTGTGTCAATTGTTAAACGATATTTTTTATTGACTTTCCTCATTTTAACTGACTTCCAACCTGGACTCTACCACTACAATATTATAACTATCCTCTTTCTTTAGTGTTCATAGGTTTTTCAAAGGCCTGTTATTTAAGAAGGAGGAAAATGTTCCTTTTTATTGTATTTTACTTCCTTTTACAATAATAAACTTGAGTTTGTCAAAAGGAAACAGACTTCTGAATTACACAAAATATTTTGGGAGAAGAAATAATTATCTTCAATAAATACATACGATAATGGAATATTGCTCTAGGATTTCTTGAAGGGAACAAATGAGCCTTATTTCTAGCCTCCAGATAGGTGACTGGAACACACCTGGAAGATGAGGGATGATCTGTATGTGAAAAGTTATGGCCATGAAAATCTTAGAGATTATAGTTTCACTCAGCACATATAGGTGGGAATTGACTTAAAGAGAGCAAAAAAAACCCACCCACAAAATCACCAGAGAAATATTTTTTCACAAAGATTGATTATGTTCCACAGAGTAAGAGTCAGTCTCATTTATATATTTGGAATCTGAAGAGTGAAAGTTAAAGTATTTGGTAATAATCTCAAAATTTATATCTCTCTCTCTCCCTCCCTGTGTGTCTGTATATAATTTTTAAAAATATTTTTTCAAGAAGACAACTAGCATGTTTATTTATTCTTGAACTTTAATACATGTAAATAACTAACACGGTACTGTATTTTCAACACATAAAATATAATATAAAATGGTGACATACTGAAATCATAGTTTCAGAAATTTTCAAGAAGTGTTATTCAGATTTCTAAATTTGGGAAAAAAAGAAAATTACAAAACGGCTGCAGTATGTTGGGCAATACTATGACAAAGCATGTTGATTTTATCTTCCATGGCTAGGTATATTAAAATCACAAATACAGATACCTAAGTTGATAGCCTGACCTCTTTTGGAATGTTTTCTAGTGACAGACACTAGTTTAAAACCCTAGAAAATAGAATATTCTATCTAAAAAAAAATCAAGTTCCATTTGAAGACAATGAAGAAATTTCTACAGGAAAGATTATCTTCTACCTGTTGTCCTTGTTGTTATGTGTCATTAAGTCACCTCATAGCAACCCTATGTACAATAACTCTGAACTCTGCCCTGTCCTGATTCAGACTCACTGACTCTAACACTCTCATTATCCCAGTTACTATGTCAATTCCATCTCATTGGTGGTAATCCTCTCCTTCGCTGTACCTCCGCCCTTCCAAGAATGATTCCTTTTCTAAGTACGATCCCTCCTGGATACATGTCCAAAGTATGTGAGACAGAGCTTGAAAATCCTTGCTTCCAAAGAGTAACTTGGATTCTCTGAGACAAACCTGTTTGTTCTCTTGGATGTTCATTGTATGTTTAATACTCCTCCAGGACCATAGTTCATTAGCATACATTCTTCTCCTTATTATCCTTAGTCATTGTCCAGTTCTCTGATACATAACAAATAATTGCAAAGACCATGGCCTGGGTGAAGAAGACCGTAGTCTCTGGACTGAAATCATTGTTTTTTAGCACTTAGGAGAGGTATCAGCACACTTCCCCAGTGAAATTCACCTTTTGAAATCCTGACTGCTGGTGCCAAGTGTATTGACTGTGGAACCAAGCCAATTGAAATTGTTAAAAACCTCAGTCTCTTCTCAATCTGTCATGGTGCTACTACCACCTTGAAGAGTACAATCTTTGAACTTCTACAGAAAATACTTTAAGTCCTCCTGTGTTTGGGAAGACAGACTGTGGCAAAGATCTCTGAAATACAAGTTATCTCTGTGTCTTGCTTCAAACCTGATGCCATATTACTCCACATAGATCCGTCCCATAAACAGATTGAAAAGGTATAGAGACAGGATGCATCTTTGATGCACTTCTTTCTTTATTTTGTACCATGCCATGTTTCCTTGCTCTGTTTAGAGGACTGCATTCTGGTCAAAGTATAGGTTTCACATGAGCGTATTCAAGTGTTCTGGGATTTCCATTCTTCTCAAGGTTAGTCATAATTGGTTGAGATCCACACAGTCAAATGCCTTTGCATAGTTATTATTACACTGATAGACATTCCTCTGGTACTCTTTGCTTTCAGCCAAGACCCATCTCTCTTTTGTGATAATGTCTCTACTGTCACAGCATCTTCTAAAGCTAGCTTATATTTCTGGTAGTTCTCTCTCAATGTACTGTTCCAATTATTTTTGGATAATCTTCAGCAGGATTTTCCATGCATTTGATATTACTGATATTGTTTGATATTTTCCACACTCTGTCAGATCATTTTATTTTTTTAATGGGAATAAATATAGATTCCTTCCGGTAAATTGCCCAGGTAGTTATCCACCATTTAAAAATAAATAAATAAATAAAAGTAGAAAGCAGAAAAGAAAAGAAAAACTTCCTGAAATAACAAGTACCATAGGATCTTAGCCATTGATGCAGAAAAGGCATTTAACAAAATCCAACAGCCCTTCCTGATTAAGACATTCAGAAAACTTGGAATAGAAGGCAATTTCCTCAACATAGTGAGAAGCATATATGCAAAATCAAGAGCCAATATCATTCTAAATGGAGAAAGGCTAAAAGCCTTTTCCATGTGAACAGGGACCAAAAAGAATGCCCACTTTTACTTCTATTCAATATTGTATTAAAAGTGCTTGCTAGGACAATACAACAAGATAGCAAAATAAAAGGCCTCTGGATTAGCAAAGAGATGGTTTGAACTATCACTATATGCATATGATATGATAGCATTCTCATAAAATCCCAAGGACTCAACAAAAACTGTTAGAGCTTAGTAGACCAATTTAGAAGTGTGGCAGGGCATAGTAAGATCAAATTCCAAAAATCTGAGGGATTCCTCTACAATAACAAAGAGAAATCAGAGAAGAAAATCAAGAAAGCAATAAAATTTACAATAGCTAGCCACAAATTGAGATACTGGGGAGTGAACCTAACTAGAGATACAAAAGACATATAAAAAGAAGAAAAAAAAACCTATATAACATTTCTGCAAGGAACAATAAAAGACATAAATAAATGAGAAAATGTACCCTTTTCATGAATAAAAAGACTCAATATTGTAAAAATAACAGTCTTACCAAAAACAGTCTGTATGTTCAATGCAATCCAAATACAGATACCAAATTAATTTTTCATGGATATTGAATGGGAAATTGTCAAGTTTATTTGGAGAGGAAAAAGATGTTAATAAACAAAGCACTTCTGAAAAACAAATATGGGAGGAGACATAGCACTCCCTGACCTCAAAATCTACCACAAAGCAGTAGTAAACAAAACAGCATGGTACTACTACAAAAAAAGGCACATAGACCAATGGAACAGAACTGAGAACCCAGAAATGGACTCCACTATCTATGGTCAACTGATATTCAACAAGGAAATAAAAACTAAAATGGAGAAATGACAACCTCTTTAACAAACAGTGCTGGCAAAAATAGACCACTCACTATGGGCAGAAAGCAGAAACAGGATCCACCTCTCACACCATATGCAAAAATCAACTCAAGATGGATCTTACCTGGGAGTAAAGCCCAAAACCATAAAGTTCATCAGAGACAAACTGGAATTAAGTTTAGATGGTCTAGTCTGTGGAATAAAGAGACTGCCAAATACAGCAAGAAAGGCATAATATGGGTGTTATTGTAGTTGATTGCCTCCAAGTTGAGCATAATTCATAGCAACTCTATGAAAAAAGACCTGAAATCTTTCTATAACTATCATCATTCCTCAAAGTTCATAGAGTTTCCAGATGCATGTTGTTTAGGTAGTGGATACCACTCCTGCTTCCAAATCCGTTTTAAACTGAGAAATTCACCAAACACTGTCCACAATGATTAACATTATGGCATTTGAAACCCCAATGGCAAAAAGTTCATCATCACAACAACCTCAGAATACATCAATATCGCTAATTGACAGAAGAGTGCTGTATCACTTAGAAGAATGTTCCTCCAAAATATAGTAACAACTGACTTTTAAATACAAAGACCCTGCACAGATCTTGTTGATACTAAACAAGAGGTTTAAATTAAAAACAACCAATATAATTTGTTGTTTTTATGTGTTATTGAGTTGCCTGCAATCCACAAAGACACTACATATAGCAGCTCTGAACATTTCCCTGTCCTGAGACAGTTTTACCTGACACAACAACCCCTATTGCCCCAGCTACTGTATCAATACATCTCATCGGGGGTCTTCCTCTACTGTTCTGTCCCTTCTCCCTTCCAAACATGATGTCCTACTCCAAGAGCCGGTCTCTCCTGGCCATGTGCCCAAAGTGAGACAGGGCTTCAAAATCCTAGCCTACAAGGAGAAACTTGGTTTCACACTCTCCAAGAGAGACCAATTTGTTTTCTTGGCAGTGCATGGTATGTTCAAGATTCTTCTCCAGCACCATAACTCAGAGGCATCTGTTATTTTTCTCTCATATTTACTTATTGCCCAGCTCTCCGCAGCATAACAAGTAATTGTGAAGACCATGGCCTAGATTAGGTGCATCTTAGTCTCTAGAATGACATCATTGCTTTTCAGTACTATGAAGAGGCCCCTGATAGCAGATTTTCCCAGTGCAATTCATCTTTTTATTTCCTGACTGCTGGTGTTAAGAGTGTTAATTGTGGAGAAGATCAAGCTGTAATTGTTAACAACCTCTCCATACCTTTTCAACCTATATGCACAACAGAATATCCGGGAGGTGGGGCTCTATGAGGAGAAATGTGAGGTCAAGATTGGTGGACGATTTATCAACAGTCTGCGTTATGCGGATGACACAACCCTGCTTGCTGAAACTGAGGAGGACCTGAAGTGCCTGCTGCTGAGTGTCAAGGACTCCAGCCTACAATATGCATTGAGGCTCAATGTCAAGAAGACAAAGATTCTCACCACTGGACCAATTGGCAGCATCAGGATGGATGGTGAAGAGATTGAGATTGTACACAGCTTTAGTTTGCTTGACTCCATAGTCAACAGTCTTGGCACCAGCAGCCAGAAAATTAAAAGACACATTGCCATGGGAAAGTCTGCTGTTAGGGACCTCTCCAAAGTGCTGAAGAGCAATGGTATCTCTTTGGAGACTAAGGTGCATCTGATACAGGCCATGGTCTTCGCAATCACCTGTTATGCATCAGAGAGTTGGACAATGACCAAGGAGGATAGAAGGAGAATTGATGCCTTTGAGCTGTGGTGCGGGAGTATTGAGAATACCATGGACTGCTAGGAAAACAGACAGTTTTGTCCTGGAAAGGGTTAAACCGGGTGGCTCCTTGGAGGCAAGGATTCTGAGGCTCCGTCTAACATACTTTGGACATGTTGCAAGGAGAGACCAGTCCTTAGAGAGGGATATCATGCTTAGGAGGGTAGAGGGACAATTCAGGAGAGAAAGGCCCGCTATGAGGTGGCCTCCCTAGTTATTGTCTAACTCTCAGATGCATAGCAAGTGATTGCAAAGACCATGGCCTGTAACAGACACACCTTAGTCTCCAGGAGACACCATTGCTCTTCAGAACTTTGGAAAGGTACCTAATAGCAGACTTTCCCATTACAATACATCTTTTAATTTCCTGGCTACTTGTGCCAAGAGTGTTGACTGTGGGGCCAAGCAAACTAAAGCTGTGAACAATCTCAATCTCTTCACCATCCATCTTGATGCTGCAAACTGGTCCAGTGGTGAGAATCTTTCAGATTGAAAATGTATGTGGCAGGATACATTCCTGATGCAACCCTTTGCTGATTAAGAACCATGTAGTGTTTCTTTGCTCTGTTCTAAGGACTACTTCCTGGTCCAACGATAGCTTTTGCATAAACACAATCACGTGTTCTGAGATTCCCATTTTCCACAAGGTTAGCTACAATTTTTTTGTGACCTACAAAGCCAAATACCTTTACGTAGTCAATGAAACACAGATAGACATTCCTTTGTAACTCTCTGCTTTCTGTGAAAATCCATTTGACATTGGCAATAATGTCTTTAGTGACATGACTACTTCTAAATCCACCTTGTATTTCTGGTAGTTCTCTATCAATGTACTGTTCTGGTCATTTCTGGATGATTTTCAGTAGGATTTTGCTAGTGTGTGATATTAGTGATATTTTTTGATAATTTCCACACTCTGTCAGGTCACCTTTTTTTTTTTTGGAATGGGAATAAATATGGATCTCTTCCAGTCAGTTGGCCAAGTAGTTGTCCTCCAAATTTCTTGGCACTATTTGTTGAGCACATGCAAGGAAGCATCTGTTTGCTGAAATATGTCAATTAGTCTTCTATCAATTCCTGATGTTGTATTTTTTCCCCAAGTCCTTCAGAGAAGCCTGAAATTGTTTCTTTATCACCATTGCCTCTTGATCATATGGTTGTTTCTTGTCATTTTTATTTGTCAGCTAATCCTTTTGGGTACAATGACGAAGTGTACCACTTCCATCTTCTTTTAATGCTTCCTGAGTTATTCAGTATTCTGTCGATAGCATAATTAAGCATTGCAACTCACAGCTTTAATTCGTTCTTTAGTTCCTTCAGCTTAAGAAATGCTGAGCAAGTTTGGCCCTTTTGATTTTCCTTGCACATTTCATTATAATATTTTGCCTTGTTGCCCAAGCTGCCTTTTGAAATCTTCTATTCAGCTCCTTAACTTCTTGATTTCTTCCCTTTGCTTTGGCTTCTTGGCACTCTCGTGCAATATTCATAGTCTCTTCTAGCATCCATTTTGGTCTTTTCTTTTTCTCCCTTCTTTTTAATATTCATGAACAGTATTCTTGATATCTTCCCACAGCTCTTTTGTTCTTCATTCATTAGTGTTCAAGGCCTCAAACCTATTCATGAGTTGGTTTTTAAATTCATGGAGGAAAGACTCAAGATAAAATATTGATTCCTGTAGATATGATTTAACCTTCTTTAGCTTTAATCTGAACTTTCAGAGGGGTAGTTTATGGTCTTTTCCACAATCAGCACCTGGACTATTTTTCACTGCTGATACTGAACTTCTCCAAAGATTCCTTACACAGATGTAATCTGTCTGATTCCTGTGCATCCCAATAGATAAAATCCCTATGGATAGCCTGCATTTGTGTTTATTATAAGAGGTATTTGTAATGAATAAATCATTGCTTTTACAGAATTCTATCATTCTATCCCCAGCTTCATTTCTGTCACCAAGTTCATATTTTCTGACTACTTATTCTTCTGTCTGGTTCCCAACTTTTGCATTCCGTTACTATTAGTACATCTTGGTTACATTTTTTTTTTATCAAGTTTTGACTGCAAAAGTTGATACAAATGATCTCTTTCCTCCTCTTTAGCTCTGGTTGTTGGCACATAAATTTGAATTATGGTGGCTTTAACAGGTCTTCCTTAATAAAATTGATGAATGAGACCTTCTAAAGATTAAATCCCTGTGGGCCTCCAAAACCTTTTCCAACAAAGTTGAAAGAAAATCTACTGATTGTGGCAGTGTGTGTGTGTGAGAAACTGAGCAATACCATATCAGACAAGTTTTTCCATATCAAAAGCATACAGAATCCTGCAGGGCCTCCACAAAGAAGAGATTGATAACACAATTACAAAATGGGCAAAAGAGATGGAAAGACTTTTCATAGAGGAAAATATTAGGATGGCAAATAGACACATGAAGAAATGCTCTTAATAACTAGTAATAAGAAAGGTGCATATCAATACTACAACAAATTACTTTCTCACTCAAGTAGCAGAGTCAAAATTTAACAGGACAACAAGTAATAAATGTTGGAGAAATTGTGGCTATATAGGAACAATTATACATTGCTAGTGAGTGTGTAAAATGGTACAACCACTTTGGAACGCATTTTGGTGTCTCTAAAAGATGAACGTAGAAATTCCATATGACCCAGCTATTCCACTGCTTGAAATATACCCCAAGAAAATTAGAACTGAGACACAGACAGGTATTTGCACACCAATGTTCATAGCAACATTAATCACTAGCCCAAATGTCCAACCACAGGCAAATGGATTGACAAATTATAGTACATTCACATGATGGAATACTATGCAGTACACAGAAGCAATGATTTTTGTAAATCACCACCTAACATTAGAGGAAACGGAGAGCATTAAGCTGAGTGAACTAACTCTGTCCCATAAGGACAAATACTCTATAAGACCATTTTTGTAGAATGTGTATGTGGGTCCAAGTGGGGGAAGACGGGAGCAGAGGGGGGATGATGGGAGGCCTTAATCATAGGGTTGCATAATTTTATGGGTGGAGGAAGGGGTTTGTAAAGGAAATGGCAAAGATCCAGTGTGAAAAGCAATGTATAAGAATTTTGTAGGCAAATCAGTACAAAATAAAAAATTTATTCAAATAAAAAATGATAGATAAAATATGAAAAAAATAAAATCTTGCTTTACATCAACAAATTACTGGATTGAGAACTATGCCACATTCACATAATGGGATACCATGCAGCACTTATTAGCAATGATTTTGAAAAATACTATATAACATGTGAGAGGCTGGTTAGAGATCATTATGCTGAGTGAACTAACTCAGATGCATGAGGACAAATTCTGCATAAGACTATTATCGTAAATACATAAGGATAATCAGTGAGATGAATCCAAAGAGCAAAGGGGAGGGGACAAGGGAACTGAGGTTTGTGGGGGTCAGGAAAATTACAGAGCCACAGAGTTTGGTGGGAAGAATGAGGAGATGAAAGAACTTTGGAAGATTCAGTGGGGATCTGAAAAGATGGGGCAATGGTGGGCATAGGTCATTGGTGATTAATTTTATAAAAGATATTTTTGGGGAATGACTAAGAAACACAAGATGAATGGCAAAATAACCACCAAAATTTTAATAATAAATACTTAAATAAAAAGAAAATACTTCCTTTAACTATCTCATCACAAAATAATTTCCCCCCATTATTATGTCTTTGTAAGTGCAAGAAGGGAATACTTTAGCAATTTGAGCTCTTATGTTAAAGGGGCCAAGTAATTCTCTGTGATCCTAGAAAAAGATATATAATTACAGACTAAAACTTTTAAATACTATGAGCTAATGGAAAAATTATTTCCTCAGATCATAATTCAATGCATAGAAACATACTCTACAGTCATATAATGGCCTCACAAATATCTATTTTCTTCCAATATGCACATAATATCTATGAGACCCCATAGAATCATTTTATAGAAATTAATATTTTTTACAAAACATGTATTTCTTCCTCTTGTTTTTTTGTGTTGAATTATTTGAAAATTTATTTTAACATAATATTGCAATAACTTATGTATATTTGGACATAATTAGATATGATTTTGTAAATATTTTGTTATTGTTAATGTGCCCTAAATTAGAACCTATTCATAGCTGACCCTCCAGCAGGTTTTCAGATGTTATAAACCACAAATGTGATTACCCATATTTCTCCTACAGAGCAACTGCTAGATTAAAACTCTCTGCCTTTGTGTTGATATCATAAGTCATTAACCACTAGAGCTTCCTTTGTGTTATAAGATATGAAAAAACAGTCTTCCATGTTATAAGGAGTGAAACTTACATAGGTAGTCTTTGAGTTACGAATGACATCCATTGATTCTAGTGTTTTTAAGAAATTTAAGGTAGAGTGCATTCAAAGCACACATTCTTATTTAGCCTTATGTTAGTGCAAGTAAAGGCTGGAAGCCTTTTCAGTGTTTTACAAGCTGAACAAGTGTCAAATGAAGGCAATTGTATTTAAAAAAATATTCTCAGTAGAGGTGGATTCTGTCATTGCAACTTGAGGGCAACCAACTTCGCATAATAATAAAGGGCAATTAAGGGCATGAGTAGAACATTCTTAATTAGAAACTGCTTTTACTGTAAACATCTAGTTATAAATGTGTTGTTATATAAACAAGTTAAAATTATCTGATATGCATTTTCTAAAATATATGCATATATACACATACATAAATGAGAACTTAATTTCTGTTTGTTTGATTTTTTCTCAATTATTACTTCTTCTCCCTTTTGCAGATAATGTTAAGAGGATTCTACAGCAATATTTGGTTTTGGACATATACAAAATCTCTTCAACTTTTGCCCTCCTGGCCTGCTGCCTTCTAGCTTTAATTTGTTTCTGATTCCTTCAAACACTTTACATGATTTGCAATGGTTACATGAACTTTTGGAAAATGGTATTTATGCCACCTCATACTTTTGCCATGGAACTTTAGGAAGTAAAAATTGAAAAAAAGCATTATTCTTAAAAAATGAATCTAATTGTGAAGTTTCGGAGAAGTTTTCGAACCCTGATCATTCTCTTAGTTACATTTTGCTTGGTAAGCATTGTAGTTTCTGCCTACTTCCTCTACTCTGGCTACAAACAGGAGATGACACTGATTGAAACTACTGCAGAATCAGAATGTGCTGACATCAAAATTCTACCATATCGGTCAATGGAGTTAAAAACAGTTAAACCTATTGATACATCCAAAACTGACCCTACAATCCTCCTGTTTGTGGAGAGTCAATATTCACAGCTTGGTCAGGATATCATAGCTATCTTGGAGTCCAGTCGATTTCAGTACCATATGGTCATTGCTCCTGGCAAGGGGGATATACCTCCTCTTACAGATAATGGCAAAGGGAAATATATTTTAGTTATTTATGAAAATATTCTAAAGTACATCAGCATGGACTCTTGGAACCGAGAGCTCTTGGAAAAATACTGTGTGGAATACAGTGTTAGCATAATTGGTTTTCATAAAGCCAATGAGAACAGCGTACCAAGTACACAGTTAAAAGGCTTTCCATTAAACATTTTCAATAATCTAGTTCTAAAGGACTGTTTTGTTAACCGTCAATCTCCTTTGCTGCATATTACCAAAGCCCCAAAGATGGAGAAAGGCCCTCTTCCTGGTGAAGACTGGACTGTTTTCCAGTATAATCATTCAACCTACCAGCCTGTGCTTTTAACTGAGTTACAGACAGAAAAACCTCTTCCATATTTGTCCAGCAAAATGCTCTATGCCACAGTGATTCAGGATCTGGGACTTCATGATGGAATTCAGAGAGTTCTTTTTGGCAACAACTTGAACTTTTGGTTGCACAAACTCATCTTCATAGATGCCATTTCCTTCTTGTCAGGGAAGAGGCTGACTTTATCCTTGGACAGGTACATTCTTGTGGACATCGATGACATATTTGTTGGAAAGGAGGGAACGAGGATGAATGTCAGAGATGTGAAGGTAAGAAACCCTCCATAACACCATCATTTTATTTCATTAATTTTGGGGTATAGATTTGAAATAATTTTTAAAATTCTAGAATCCTTTTTAATCATTCCTGCCACATGTGTCAGATACTTTGAGAGCTGCAGTTCTTTACTCTCTTTGCCTATCTCTAGACCTTCCCAAGCCCAAATAGACTCCCTTATAACTGGCTCTGTGTTTTTTGCATGTGATAGTTTGTAGTAATGAGGCTGATACATAGGACTTCTCTAGAGATTATCCTTCTGCTCTATATAGCTATCACAATTGTGGTTGAAATACAAGATGGGATAGTGGTTACGATTTTTCCACGAATCTAGTATTGATAGTAAGAAATATATAACATACAGTACTGTATTTGACCTATTGGACTGTATTATGAATGCATCATAGTCTTGTGACAAACTAATTAGTGTTCTGGGGAAAACATACTACTTTTGTATAGAAAATCCATTCTGCAGTAATTATTAGAGGAAAAACAAGTAGCAAATCTTAAATAGGATATTTTGGGGAAAATTCCCTCTTTTCTCACCTTGATTTAACATTCTAACATGACCTTTCATGCTTCTGTGTTCTGTCCTATATATGACTGAATTCATTCTGAACATAAATATTTTAACCAACCATGTGTAAATTAAAATAATGGACCACAACTTGAAATTACAAATAAATAAAAGAGTGTTAGCATGATGTCAAACTTTCTGAACATACATCTTTAGATGATCCTCCAAAGACGAAACCAAGATTCTAATTAAAAATACTAATTCGGTTTTTTTTCTTATCAAAAATCTTTGGGAAACTCTGAGGGTATATAGTTCATAGTGGTGTTGAACTGCTAACACACACGTGGTATCTCTCTAGCAGTTTTAATCCACCAGTGGCTTTTATGGTATAAAGATGGATAACCTCCTCTCATGGGATTTTCACCCTCTGAAAAATGGCTGAAGTTCAGCAGTGGGTTGATTCTGAGTTCATAGCGTTGGAATTTTTTTTAAAGATGTTATTTTGGGGTTTTGTTCTTTTAAAACAAAAATCTTAACATTTGCTTGGAACACTGATATAAACTCAGCTGGATAAAATGAATTAAGTTTTTAATGAGTTACTGAATAAAGTGCAGTGTTAACTGTGACCTAAATATTTCACTTAATGAATACAATAAACAGATTAAGGAAGCTCTGGTGGCTTAGTGGTAAAAAGCTTTGATGCAATTCCAAAGTCATGGGGTTCAAATTTACCAGTTGCTCCATAGAAGACTGATGAGTGATCTCCTCCGATGTGATTTACTGCCTCTGAAATCCCACTGGAAAGTCAGCTATGAATAGATTTTTACTTGATGGTATATACAACAAGAAGAATGACAGAAAAAGACTAGAGAGCTTTGGTGGTTTAGAGGATAATTAGTTGTGCTGCTAATCCAAAGGCCGGTCGTTTGAATCCTCTGGCTGCTTCATGGGAGAAAGTTTAGCTATCTCCTCCTGTACAATTAAATTTACAGTCTCTGAAAAGCTGCGTGAGGATCAGTGATGGCTCGGTTCCGACTTCACGGCAATGGATTAAAAAGTAAATGAAATACCTCTCTCAAGTACTGTCTAGCTTCTATATTTCTATTTCCTTTTTCAATATTTTATAACTTTTAATTTATGACATTTAATGTTTTACTATAATTTTTAAAATAAATGTAATAAAATGTCATGTATTTCAAAAATACTCTGAGTGATTATTTCCTACCCTAAAAGGACAGAGTTTCTAAATTTTAGTCCATATAATATATGGCAAGAAAAGTTGTTATACTTCTGAAACAAATTTTTCAGCTCAATTTTAGGTGTTCAAATTGTTCTGAATATAAAGTTTAAGAACTTTCCTAAACTGCAGACTTTCCCAGTACAATACAGCTCCTTGTTTCCTGACTATTGGTATCAAGAGTGTTAAATGTAGATCCAAATAAGATGAAGATTTTTGACACTTTCAATCCCTTCTCCAGATATCCATATGTTGACAACTGCTCCAATGGCAACTTGCACTCAAATGCAATCCACACTGTATGCTGAATTCTTTGATCTTGTGCTAGAAGTGCTTCAAGTCCTTATCACTTTCAGAGCAAGGTTGTGTTATCTGCATAATGCAAGTCATCGATGATTCTCCCTCAATCCTGATGCCACATTATTCTTTATAGAGTCTAGCTTCCTAAATAATTTGCTCATTTTACACACTGAATAGGTATAGAGAGAGTATACATCCCTGACACACTCCCTTCTTAATTTTAAACTATGCAGCATTTCCCACTCTGTTTGAGCAGCAGCCACTTGGCCCAGGTATAATAACCACAAATAAATGCTCTGGAATTATAATTATTTTCAATGTTAGCCATATTTTCTTTTTATGATCCACACACTCAAGTGCCTTTCCTTAGTCAATAAACATAAATAGACATCCAAGGAGAATTAATGCCTTTGAGCTATGGTGCTGGAGAAGAATATACCATGGACTGCTAAGAAAATGAACAG
>NW_006399762.1:14576328-14582197 GCF_000299155.1 Elephantulus edwardii
TGCATATGAGTAGTTGGTGGTCTGTTCCACAATCAGCTCCTGGCCTAGTTTTCACAGCTGATATTGAGCTTCTCCAGCGGTTCTTTCCACATATAAAAGCGAAAATACCAGCAACTCCTCTTAGTAGGCTTCTCCAACTTCACCAGAAGTCCTCGTTGATTTAAATGCTTGTCAAATGAAAACAAAGTAAAAAAGGAAGAGAAATTTAGTAGAATTGTGATAATAAGCATTTCTTTTGTATGATTTTCCAGAGCTAAAGTAAATTTTGTTTTCACAATGGGAGTTTTGCAAACATTAACTTGGTCAATGAGACTTCTTGTTATTATGTGCTGTAGAGTCACTTGGTCTGAACTCTGCTAATCCTGAACCAACCTTATTGTCTCTGACACACCTACCCTCCTGACTCCAATGACTGAATCAATCCATCTCATCAAGGGTCTTCCTTCCTCCCTTCCGCTGTCCCTCCTACCTCCCAAGAATGATGTCTTTCTCTAAGGAATGGCCCCTCCTTGCAACATGCCCAGAGTTTGTCAGAAAGAGCTTCAGAATCCTTGCCTCTAAGAAGCAGTTTGGTTTCACCCTCTTTGGGATGAACCTGTTTGTTCTCCTAGCAGTCCATACTATATTCAATACTGTTCTCCAGCATCATAGCTCAAAGACATCAATTCTCCTTCTATCATCCCTAGTCACTGTACAGCTTTCTGAGGCATTGCAACTAATTGCAAAGACTATGGTTTGGATTAGTCTAGATTTAAAAAAAAAATATTCTTCATATCATCATTCACTTTTAAAAACGTTATCATTTTGCATATAATCAGTTATATGCATCATGATTTCATGTGTATTTTATATTTTTACAATTATTCCTATACTATTTCTGTATTGTGTTTAATTAATATATCTTGTGTTTATACACTCATTCATCTGCAGCATCATATTTTATATAAGCAATTGCTACTGTGTTATGCATATTATCACCCCATCTTTTTCTCTTCTTTATATTTTTATTGGTGGTTTGCAAAGTTTGTATATATTGTCTCACTATTCTTCATTAACAGTGTGTTTCATATAATCATTCTCATGCATTATATTTTACAAAATTAATCAACATTGGACCTTTCCTATCATTACCCTGTCTTTTCACCTGTAGCCTTCACATTTCCTTCGCCACCACACTATACCCACAAAACTGAATAACCCTGTAGTTTCACCCCTACTCATCCTCACCCCTCTGCTTCCACCTCTTCCCTGCTTGTTATACTAGTTATCTCTTTTACAACAATGGTCTTATGCAGTATTTATTCTTTTGAGATTTAGTTAGTTCACTGAGAATAATGCTCTTCATTCTCTCCAAAGTTATGTAGTATTTTTTGAAACTGTTATTTCTGAGTGCTGCATAATATTTCACTGTGTGAATGTACTACAATTTCTCAATCCATTTGGTTGTGGTTGGACATTTAAGCTGTTTCCATATTTTTTAAATGATGAATAACACTGCTATGAGCATTGGTGTACACATCTCCATTTGTGTTTCAGTTCTAATTTCCTTGGGGTATATTCCTCATAGTGAAATGGCTGGGTCAGAAGGAGTTTCTATGTGCAACTTTTTGAGGAAATTTCAAACTGTCTTCAAGAGTGGTTGAACCATTTTTCAATGTCACCAATAGTATATGAGAGTTCCCACCTCTCCACGTCCTCTCCAATATTTATTGCTTGCTGCCTTGCTAACCTTTGCCACTGCTACTGCTGTGAGATGGTATCTCATAGTGGTTTTGATTTTAATCTCTAATTGCAAGTGATTTTGAGCATTTTTTCATGTGTCTATTGGCCATTCAATGTCTTCTTCTGTGAAAAGTCTTTCAATGTCTGTTAACCATTTTGTAATTGAGTTATCAGTTTTGTTTTGTTTTGTTTTTTTTCTTCTGGAGACCTTGGAGTAGTGTGTTAACATTTTTTATGAGACCCTTGTTCAAGATAGTATTTTTGTTCCCAATCTGTAGGTTTTCTTTTCACCCTGTTGGAAAAGGTTTTTGATGAGCACAGATATTTAATCTTTAGAAAGTATCATTTATCAATTGTATTCTCTCCAGAGAGTACATTTCTGACTGTATTATCAGTCTCTTTATACCACAGACTAGGCCATCTCAACTTGGTCTCAACTTGGTCTCTTAGGAACTTCGTGGTTTTGGGCTTTACAACCGGGTATCAGATCCACCGTAAGTTGAATTTTGTGTACGGTGTGAGGTGTGAATCCTATTTTATCTTCCTACCTGTACCAGTTCAGATTTTCCAGCACCATTTGTTGAAGAGGTTATTTCCCCATTTGATAGGTTTTATTTTCTTGTCAAATATTAGTTGTCCATAGATAGCTAGGAACATTTCTGGGTTCTCAATTCTGTTCCATTGATTGATATGCCTGTTACTGTACAAATACCATGTTGTTTTGGTTATTACTGCTGTGTGGTAGGTTTTGAGGTCAGAGAGTACTATGCCTCTCATTTCATTTTTGTTTTTCAGAAGTGCTTTGCTTATTTGAGATCTCTTTCTTCTCCAAATAAATTTGACAATCTCTCTTCAGATATACTTGTAAATAATTTTGTGTCTGAATTTGGATCGCATTGAACATATAAATTGCTGTTGGTAAGATTATCATTTACACAATATTGAGTCTTTTCTATCCATGAACAGGGCACATGTTTCCATTTGTTTAGGTCTTTTATTGTGTCTCATAGATGTGCTCTTTGGTTTTCTTTCTATTGGTCCTTTTTGTCTCTAGGTAGTTTCACTCTCAAGTATCTCACTTAGTGAGTGGCTATTGTAAAATGTATTGCTTCCTGGTCTCCCTCTCTGAGTCCTCTTTGTTACTGGAGAGGAATCCCTCTGATTTCTGTATATTAATCTTGTACCCTGCCACCCTACTAAACTGGTCCTCTAGTTCTAACAGTAGTGGCATCCATTATATGCCTCTAGAAACTTTATGAACCTTGAGAAACAATGATATTTATAGAAAGGCTTCAGATCTTTTGTTTATAGGGTCACTATGAGTAGTGCTTGACTCAATGACAATTAACAACAACAGGTTTATCAGGTTTTTCATTGAGTCCTTGAGGTATTCTGTGTACACTTATCATATCATCTTCATATAATGACAGTTTAACCACCCCTTTGCCAATCTGGATGCATTTTATTTCCTTCTCTTTTCATTTAGCCCTAGCAAGTACTTCCAATACAATATTGAATAGAAGTGGTGATAGTGTGTATCCTTGTCTGGTCCCTGTTTGCAAGGAAAATGCTTTTAGTCTTTCTCCATTAAGAATGATATTAGCTCTTAGCTTTGTATGTATACATTTGACTATGCTGAGAAAATTCCCTTTTATTCCAATTGTGCTGAATGTCTAAATCAAGAAAATGTGTTGGATTTTGTCCAATGACTTTTCTGTTTCAATTGCCAAGATCATATACTTGTTGTTATTGGCTTTGTTAATATGGTGAATTATGTTGACTGTTATTCTTATGTTGAAAGTATTGAAAATTTAGCCCACAATGCTAAAACTGATAGATGAGATCTTCTTAAAATGAAATTTCTGTGTGCACCAGTAACTTTCTCCTGTATGATGATTAAAAAAGCTCATAGATTCAGATAAAACAGTTGAGGATACCATTTTCCACAAGAATTTTGTAACTGAAGTTTCCAGAATATTATAAGCCTTCCATAAGAAAAATACAAATAACCCACTCACAAAATGGGCAAAAGACATGACACGACCCTTCAAAGAAAAAGACATATGAATCTCCATCAGATAGGTGAAGAAATGTACAAAACTACTAGCAATCAGAGAGATGCAAATCAAAAAATGAAATACTGTCTCACTCCAAAAGCAGTTGCTGTTGTTGTTATGTGCCGTCGAGTCGCTTGCGACTCATAGCGGGCCTGTGCACAACAGCTCTGCCCTGTCCTGTGCCAATCGCTCCATCTCTAACACACTCATCCTGATTACCACAGCCACTGAATCACTCCATCTCATAGAGGGCCTTCTCCACCCTCCGAAGCATGATGTCCCACTCCAAGGACCTGCCCCTCCTTAAAACATGTCCAAAGTAGGTCAAACAAAGCCTCAGAATCCTTGCCTCCAAGGAGCAGCCTGGTTTAACCCTCCTAGGATGAATCTGTTTGTTTTCTTAGCAGTCCATGGTACCTTCAATACTATTTCCAGCACCACAGCTCAAAGGCATCAATTCTCCTTCTATTCTCCCTAGTCATTGTCCAGCTCTCTGATGCATAACAAGTGATTACAAAGACCATGACACACCTTAGTCTCCAGAGAAACACCATTGCTCATCAGTACTTTGAAGATGTACCTAACAGCAGACTTTCCCAATGCAGAGTGTTGACTGTGGAGCCAAGCAAACTAAAGCTGTGAATAATCTCAGTCTCTTCACCTTCCATCCTGATGCTGCCAATTGTCCCAGTGGTGAGAATCTTTGTCTTCTTGATATTGAGCCTCCATCCACATTGAAGGCTGCAGTCCTTGACCCTCTGCAGCAGGCAACTCAGGTACTCATTTTCAGCAAGCAGGGTGGTTTCATCTGCATAACATAGATTGGTTGATAGATCTTCCACCAATCCTGACACCACACTTGTCCTGATAGAGCCCAGCCTCCCGCGTAATCTGTCCTGGAGACGGTCAAACCAAATTGCACCTTGGAAGCAAGGATTTTGAGGCTCTGTCATTCTTTGGGCTTGTAGCCAGGAGGGACCAGACTTTGGAGAAGGATATCATGCTTGGAAGGGTCGAGGGACACTACAGGAGAGGAAGACTCTGAATGAGACAGTGTAGCACAAAACCTGGGGCAATTAAGGTAGGTTTGCCAGAGACAATGAGATCAGCTCAGGATAGAGCAGGATTCAGAGCTATTTTGAATAGGGTCACTCATTATGAGTCGTTATTGACTTCATAGCACATTATAACAACAACATCAACCCTACCGGTGGTGATTGGGTTGTTTTTATGTGCCGTGAAATTGAGTATAGCTCATAGTGATCCTGTAAACAACAAATAGGAATCTTGTCCTATCCTTTGCCATATTCATGTTCTATATACTTAAGCCCATTGCTGTAATCACTATGTTGATCAATATAATTAAGGGTCTCTCTTTCTCTGACCTTCCACATTTCCAAGCATGATATGTCAATCCAAGGAATAACCTCTTTTAGCAACATGTCCTAAGGAGCTCTGGTGACCTGGTGATAAGAAGCAATCCCAAAAGTATGTGGTTTAAATCCTCCAGCTGTTCCACAAGCGGAAGATGATTAATCTCCTCTTGTGCAATTTACTGCCTCTGAAAACCCTCTGGAGGGTCAGCTATGCATTGGTTCTGACTTAACAGCACCCAACAACAACAGCAACATGTCCAAATTATTAAAAGTGACACTGCTCTTCTTGCCTGCAAAGAGCACTGTGGCTGCACCTACTCTAAAACATACCTGTTCATTCTTTTGCAGTCCATGGAATATTCAGTGATCTTCTCCAAGACCACAACTTCAAGGCATGGATTTTTGCTCTGTTATCTTTATTCATTGACCAGCTTTCAGATGAATAGCAAGAGATTGATAAGATAATGGTCTGACTCAGTCTTCATACTGGCAATCTTTCTCTTCAGCATTGTAGTGAGGTTCCTGACAGAAGACTAGTCTAATGCCATACATCTCTGGATTTCCCAACTGCTGGTACCACGGGTGTTAATTGTGAATCCAAGTATGATGACAGTTTTAATCCTTACTCCATCTATCATGATGTTACTTACTGGTCAAGTGGCAAGGATTTGTGTTTTCTAAATGTTGAGATGTGATCCTTGATGAAAGCAGTAG
>NW_006399762.1:14582682-14584851 GCF_000299155.1 Elephantulus edwardii
AGGTCTTCCTTACTTTCAGCAAGCAAAGACATATCATCTGCATTATGCAGGTTGTTGAAGAGTCTTGCTCTGATACCGATGCCACCTTCTTCTTCATGGAGTTCAGCTTCATTAACTAGTTTCTCAGAATGTAGTTCAAATCTCCCAATGATAGACAATCTCCTACCATGCAATTTTATGCCTCTGAAAACCCACTGGAGGGTCAGCAATGACTCAGCTCTGACTTATTGATACACAACTACAACAACAATGAAGGGTGTCACGTAGTATTTTGTAAACATTAGCTGTGAAACTTTTGTCTAAAATGTCACTGCAATCCCCTCCCCCCCAATTCTGTTGGATTTCTTACACGCTGTTGGAAAAATTATTTGATTCACACAGATATTTAATTTTTAGGTCTCATTAGTTGATTTATCATCTCTTGGTTCTGCATTTTTTACTTTATTTGTTAAGTGTGTTTTTTCATGGGCTGGACTTGAAAGTTTGCTCTCATTTTGACTCATTATATTGTGATTTTTGGTCTTATCCCTACGTCTTTGTTCTGCCTTGAGTTGATTTTTGGGTATGGTATGAGATGTGGTAGATGTACAGATTTTTTGGGTACAATTTGTTGAAGAGATTGTAATTTTCTCATCTAATATCCTTTGTTTCCTTGACAAATATCATCTGACTGTAAGTAGATTGATTGATTTTTGTTTTCTTGATTTTATTCAATTAGTCTGTTTATTTGTCACTGTACCAATACCATGCTGTTTTGGTAAACAGATCTGTGTTGTGGGATCAAGAAGTGTAATGCCTCCCAATTCAGTTTTATTATTCAGAACAGTTTTGCTTATTTAAAGTCTTTTTCCTTTCCAAACAAATTGCCTTTTCTATCTCCTTGAAGAATTAGTTTGGTATCTGCATTGGGTTTGTGTTGAGCATGTCGATTACTTCTGGAACGATTGTAATTTTGAGTTTTTCTATTTATGAACAAAGACTTTTTTTTGCATGTAGTTTATGTAGAGTAGGACATGCACATAGAGTGAAACGGAGAGTGGGGAAAAATGTGAAAATGAGGTGGCATGATTGTTTTCAGAATGGATGTGTCCACTAACATATACAGAAAAAGAGGTAGAAAAGATGGTTTGGAAGATATTTGCTTTTAGTTTCTGATTATTTTAGTAATTGGATTTCTAATGATGTCAACATGAAATGTACAGATGTAGACACATGGAAAATTAAATCTGGATTTTCCTGCCACTTCAAGAGCTTGCAGTGTAGATTTAGAAAGGTTAGTTTTTAAAATCTGAGCAGTGAGCATTAAAGGGTAATGGATCAAAAAGGAAAACAAGTTGAAGGCTGAATCTGAGGTGTGTTTTAATAAACATTGAATCTTGGCCTCATTCCCCTAGGGTTCATAGGGTTTCCAAAGGCCTATTATTTAAGAAGTAGATAGCCAATCCTGCTTTCAGTCTGTTATAATCCTGCAGTTCCACTAAAACCTGTTCACCATGGGTAACCCCTTATGGAATGTGACACATCAGTGGCATAGTTTTCAGCATCACAGCTACTGCAAGACGTCTCAGTACAGAAGACTGACAGACAAGTTCTGTACCAACTTGGAACAATGTTTTCCCTAAACACAACAAACTGCCAATTGAGTTTGTAACTCTATGAGCACATTAGTCTTCATACCAGGCCCTTGGGCCCAGCTGGTTTTTAAATACAAAAGATTACCAACCAGGACTTACTTATTTAAGCAAGAGGCTTCCAGCCTACACCTGATTGTAAATTACATCAAAATGACCAATCAGCTTACACTTGAGTGTTAAATAAATAAAAACAAACAAAAAACAGAGCAACCAAATAGTTTGTATCCATCTGTCAAATAAATCAAAACAACCAACCTTCCAGAATCTGGCTGCTTCACACAGGAAGCTCCAAACTGGAGATTCTTAGGCAGGACCCAACCAACTTTTAAATACAAAGACCTGTCCACCAGTGAGAAGAGTACATAGAAAGGAAACTGCCAAAAGTTCCTTGGCTGGATATTAGCTGAAAGTAAACAATGTCTATGTGTGCCTTTTTGACTATGCAAATGCGTATGACTGTCTGGATCAGAGAATAGTCTAAAAGTATTATATTTTAGGGCATTATTTTTATCGTAGGAGTATGCAATGAGGGTTG
>NW_006399762.1:14585313-14592110 GCF_000299155.1 Elephantulus edwardii
TCAAGGATTGCAACCTTCAGTAAGAGCACCAGGAAAGCTCTTTGGAAACAAGAATATCTTTGACTCACATATTTTGGGCATGTTGCTAGAAATGGCTATTCCTTGGAGAGGGACATGATGCTGGGAAAGACAGAGAGTCAGTGAAGGAGAGGAAAACCCTCAACTAGATGGACTGACATGGTGATTGCTGCAATGGGTTCTAGTGTGTCAGTATGTGTGAAGATGGATTAGGATAGGCCAGGGTTTAGATCTGTTGTTGATAGGGTTACTAGGAGTTGTACTTGACCCGATTATATCTAACAACAACAACAAATCATGGTCAAATTAGTTAAATAGAGAAGGAAATTTTAAAACTATGATTGCAATAATTCCAACAAACTTTTTATGACTTTAATTAGATTTAAGGAAAATAATGTGAAAACTCAGTCAATACTGGCACTTCTCAGAAAAGTGACATTAAAGGAATGCCTGACTGAGAATAGCATTGTTCATACACCATCACTCCTCTGGAATGTGTCCCTTTGAACTATGTTTTCCTTCTTATTTAGCTCTGAAATGAATTAGAATTTCAACATTATCTCCTCCTAACTGAGCTGTGAGATGTACCAAGTAGCAGTATGTCATAAATTTCTCTGGAAATGCGATGATGTATCTAGTAGGGTTAAATGTCAAAAGGACAAGGGACATTTTACTTTTTGTTATACTGCCCAGAAATTATGTACCATTGAGTTAATTTTACTTTCTTTTTATATATTTGATTTATTGATGAAAGTGTTCATTGTCAGCATTTTCCTTTCTATAAACAAATTTTATTTTTCTGTATATCTACCATCTACTCTTACAAAATATACTTCAGAAAAAGTGTATTTTAAAACAAGACTTGTGACTAAATGAGACTTTTCTACTATACTTAATTTTAAAGCTTTTTATATGCAAATTAGTATTTTAAAATTTAAAGATAGGACATTTCCTAAATTCATTTTTGAATGAATTAATTTGCACTCAAAACAAGTTAGAAAACAATAGATGGAATCCTAACATTAGCAGCACTCACATTGGTTAGTTTACAGTATAATTACTGGGTGGAGAGCAATTTCTTGCTACACCAGGGAACAAATACAATTAAAATCCATGCGCTTCATTTTACTATTTAAATTAGAGCAATTGCTTTCCTGGGAAATAGAAAATTTTAGAAAATATCTTGGCATCAACAACCAATCTAATAAAATCTCAGCAAGGTAAGCATACATGAATCATAATTGTCACATGATAATGGAAAGCAGTATGTTGTTAGAGATCTTATGATTCTTGTAATTAATGCCTTAAAAATCCTGTAGTTATCAATGATAGTATTTTCTGATTGACTCTTTATATTTTGTCATTCTCTATGATGACATGATAGTGATTAGTTCATTAATTGACTCATATATAATGTACCTTTTCATATAAAGCCATCATGTTTTTATTATTATTATAATCATCTGAAGGTATTTGAAATTATTTCTTTTCTAACAAACAACCACTGGGGGTGGGGTGGGGAACCCTTCATGTTCTCAGGGGTAATACTTTGGAAATACTGTGGAAAACTAGGGGGAAATATGTTACTTTTTGATCAGAAAACAGGGAAAATTTTGCTTTCATCCAGTCTGTGGTTGTTAGTATCTCCTTTGAGCCAAGCTCAGCTTCTGCAGCTTTTTATGGAGCTGATGATTCTACCTACTACCACTTTGTGCTTTTCGAATCAGTTAAATATATTTATGTTGTGTTTCATTCGTGGTACTTTAAAATGTTTCAGACAAAAAAATGCATGTTGTTGTTGTGTACCTTACAATCAGAACCAACCCATAGCTGACCCTCAAGTGCTTTCCAGAGGCAGTAAATTGCATGGGAGGCTATTGCCCATCCTCCTCCCTCAGAGCAGCTGGAGGTCTTGAAACCTGTGCCTTTGGGATGATAGTGTAGCTTCTTGCTACTAGACCACCAGAGTTGCTCTAAATATATACCAAAATTTTTTAAAATGTTAATAAGCCCTGGATGTGCTCACCAAGTTGTGCCAAGAAATCTGGAGGACATCCACCTGGCCAGCTGAGTGGAAGAGATCTATATTTGTTGCCATTCCGAAAAAAGGTGACACAACAAGAGTATGAAAATTATCAAACCATATCATCAGTATCGCATTCAAGTATGATTCTGTTGAAGATTATCCGAAAACAACTAGAACTGCACATCAACAGAGAACTGCCTGAAGGTGCAGAAGAGGCCATGGTATTAAAGATATTATAGCTTATGTTACACAGATCTTGACTGATAGCAGGGAGTACCAGAGGAATGTCTTATCTGTTTTTCATTGACTATGCAAACACATTTGACTGTGTGGGTCTTAATAAACTGTGGCTGACTGTGAGACAAGTGTGAATCCCAGAACACTTGATTCTGCTTGTGCAAAGCCTGTAATTAGGCCAGGAGGCTGTTGTCAGAACAGAGCAAGGAAACACTGAATTGTCCAATATTGAGAAGGGTGTATGCCAGGGATGTGTCCTATTTCCACACCGTTTCAATCTATATGCAGAACAGATTATCTGGGAGGCTGGGCTCTATGAGGAGAAATGTGGCATCAGGATTGGAGGGAAACTCTTCAATAATCTACATTATGCAGATAACACACACAACCTTGAGTGCTGAAACGGAGTAGGACCATCAGAAGGTCAAGGACTGTTCTACTCATTGTTATCCTGTCAGCCCTGACTCTAAATTAGAGAGAAGTGATTGCCTATCTTTCTCTTGTATACACAAAAGGTTAACAGTAAAACTTTCTATGGACTATGCGATCATTCTAAAGAAACTGAAAGACAAATTCAAGCCTCCAGTTACAATATTTAGGGATCCTATGGGCAAAATTTCTAATGATCCAGGAAACAGCACAGGAAGATAGAGAGAATACAGAGTCACCGTATCATAAAAATTGACCAAAACCTAAATATTTTGGAAGTCTCATATCACCAAGAGCTAATGGTAATGAAGGAAGAAATTAAAGCTGCACTGAAAGTTTTGGCCAAAAATAAGTCCCCAGGAATCAATGAGATACCAATTGAAATGTTTCAAATGGCAGATGCAGCCTTGAACATGCTCACCAGCCTATGTTAGAAAATTTAGAGTCTGGCAGACTAACTGGAAAAGATCCATATTTGTTCCCATTCCCAAGAAAGGTAATCTAACAGAATTTGGAAATTATAGAATAACATTAATATCACATGCAAGAAAAAAATTACTGAAGATCATTCCAAACAGTTACAACAGTACATAGACTGTGAACTGCTAGAAGTTTAGCTGGATTTAGAAGAAACTGTGGCACCAGACATATCACTACTAATGTCAGATGGATCCTGGCTAAGGACAAATAAGTCCAGAATAATATTTATTTCTGCTTGCTTTACTGACTGTACAAAGACATTTGACTGTGGGTTATAACAAACTGTGGTGAACACTGAGAAGAATGAGAATTCCAGAACACTTAACTGTCCTCATGCAAGACCTATATCTAGATGAAGAGGCTGCTCTAAGAACAGATGAAGGGAACACAGTACAGTTTAAAATTAGGAAATACGTGTATCAGAGTTGTATTCTTTCTCCATACATATTTAACCTGTGTGATGAGCCAATTATTCAAGAAGTTGAACTCTATGAAGAAGAATGTGGCATCAAGATTAGAGGAAGACTCATCAATAGCTTTCATTATGCAGATGACACAGACTTGCTTGTTAGAAGTGAAGTGAAGCACTTGTTTAATAAGGTTAAACACTAGCCTTCAATATGGATTGCATTTCAACATCAAGGAAACAAAAATCCTCACTGCTGGACCAATGGACAACATTGTGATGAACGGAGAAAGGACTGAGACTGTTGACAACTTCATCTTACTTGGATCCACAATGAATACACTTAGCAACAGCAGTCAGGAGACCAGGAGATGAATTACTCTTGGAAAGTCTGAAGTTAGGGACTTCTATAAATTATTAAAAAGTGATAATGTCAGTGTGAGGACTAAAGTTCATCTGATTCAGGTTATGGTCTTTTCAGTCACTTGCTATGCATCTGAGAGTTGGAGAGTGAATAAGAATGACAGAAGAAGAATTGATGCCTTTGAACTATGGTGTTAAAGAACAGTACTGAATATCCTATGGACTGTAAAATGAACAAATATATATGTTTTGGGAAAGGTGCAGTCTAAGTGCTCCTTGGAGCAAAGAATGATAAAGCTTCACCTCACATGCTTTGTCCATGCTGCTTGGAGAGGCTATTCATTGGAGAAGGATATCACGCTTGAGAAGGTGGAGGGGCAGTGAAACTCAGTAGTTTGACAAGGTGGCTGGAACAATGAGCTTGAGTGTATCTGTGACTGTGAGGATGGCACAGGATAGGATAGTGTTCAAATCGGTGGTTCATTGGGTCACTCTGAGTTGCACCTAACAACAACAATACAACACCAGAGCTCTCTTGGCTTTACTAATAAAGCATCAATTAAACAAACAACTTTTCAGTTACTGGGTCATAACTGACCCCTACCTGACCCTCCAATAGATTATCAGAGACTATAAAATGGACAGGAGGAGGCAGCCTATCTTTCCCCTGTAGAGCTGCTGGTGGATTCAAGCAGTTACAGAAGTATCACAGTTGAGTTAGCTGAAAAACTCTCTCAGTAAGTCTACTATAAATGTGGTTATATATGTTGTTGTGTTGTTGTTAAGTGCCATCGAGTCATAGACAACTTATAGTGACCCTATGAATGAAAGAGCTGAACATTTGTATAAATTTCACTGTTTATTGAAATTCACAGAGTTTCAGAAAGCAAACTATTTCAGAAGAGGATGCCACTCCTCCTTCCAAGCTTGTTTTAATTGGGGAGCTCCACCAAACACTGTCCCCCATGGGCAACCATTATTGCATTTGACACATCAATGTCACGGTGCTTAGCACCACAGCAACCATGAGTTACCTCTGTATATCAAATGGACAGACCAGTGCTATGCCACTTAGAAGAATGTTTGACCATAACCAATTAAAACCAGGCCTGAGGGCTGCAGATTAAAATCACCCACCTTTGGATTGGTAGCATAACTTTCTTTTTTTCCTTCTATTTATAAACGTTTATTTATTAAACTGGAAGGTAAAAATATGAAAGAGCTACAAAATCTGTATAGAGTTGTCAAGATTTCAAGAAACATAAAAAAAAGACTATGTTTATTCAAGTAACTCAAATCTTTATCTCATCAAAATCAAAGTGACCTATCTTTCTATCCACTAGGCCAACAGAGCTCTCTTTATGTTGTTGTTGTTAAGTGCCATCAGGTTTTAGACAACTCATAGCGACCCTATGAACAAAAGACCAGAATACTTGTATAACTTTCATCATTTCTCAAAAAGTTCATAGGGTTTCTGGAAGTAAGCTATTTTGGAATTGGATGCCACTCCTGCTTCCAAGCTTCTTTTAATTGAGGATCTCTACCTAACACTGTCCACCATGAGTAATATACGTAGCATATGCAAATACTAATGCTACTGGCTGCCAAATCTATGCATGCTCATAACTAGAAGCCCTTCTATTTTCCATAACTTTTTATCTCATGTATCTGCCAGTGTATGCACTAGTAAATTATTTGTTAGTACACATAATGTAGTGCTGTGGACATAATTTATTTTCATTCCTAGAATTCATTCACATTGATGGTTGTAGGTATCGATCAGTAGATTTATCTTCTTTTATATATTTACATTGTTGTTGTTGCTCTTTTAGATGTCAGTGAATTGAATATGACTCATAGTGACACTATAAACAATAGATCTGAACCCTGTCTTATTCTGTGCATCCAGATCATCTCTGACACACTTGAGACAATTCCTACAGTCACTGTGTCATTCTATCTCATGGACAGTCTTCCTTTTTTCATGGACTCTCCCCTTTCTAAGCTTGATGCCCCTAAGAAATAGTCTCTCCTAGCAGTACACCCAAAACATGTGAGATGAAACTGCATCATCCTTGCCTCCAAGGAGCACTCTGGCTGCACTATTCCAAGACATATCTCTTTGTTCTTTTGGCAGTCTATACCATATTCAGTACTCTTCTCCAACACCACAATGCAAAGACCTCAAATATTTTACTCTCATCTTTAATCATTATCCAGCTCTCAAATGCATTAGCAAGTGATTAAAAATATCATGGACTGATTCTGGACCACCTTTGTCTCCAAACACCATAGCTTCTTAATATACAGAGAGGTTACTTGACTGTGCACTGATCTCTAAAACCAGGCCTGAGAGGCACAAATACACCTCTATATCTATTTCTGAAATAGTTTGCTTCTGGAAAATCTATGAATGTGGAGAAACAATGAAAGATATATGAGTGCACAGGTCTTTTAATCATGTTGTTGTTGTAATGTGCCATCGAGTCGTTTCCGACTCAAAGCGACCCTATGCACAACAGCCCTAAACCCTGCTCTATCCTGCGCCAACAGCACCGCCCCTGACACACACATCCCGATTACCCCAGTCACCTAATCAATCCATCTCATAGAGGGTCTTCCCCTCCTGCGCTGTCCCTCCACCCTCCCAAGCATGATGTCCCTCTCCAAGGACCCGTCCCTCCTGGCAACATATCCAAAGTATGTCAGATGAAGCCCCAAAATCCTTGCCTCCAAGGAGTATCTTGTTTAATCTTCTCCGAGATGAATCTGTTTGTTTTCCTGGCAGTCCATGGTACATTCAGTACCCTTCTCCAGCACCACAGCACAAAAGCATCC
>NW_006399762.1:14593710-14613802 GCF_000299155.1 Elephantulus edwardii
TCCCACAACTCATCTGGTCTTCGCTCATTAGTGTTCAAGGCCTCAAACCTGTTCCTGAGATGATTCTGAAATTCAGTGGTATGAAATCAAAGTCATATTTTGGCTCCTGTGGATTTGGTTTAATTTTCCTCAGCTTCAGCTTGAAGTTGCCTATGAGTAATTGGTGGTCTGTTCCACAATCAGCCCCCGGCCTAGTTTTCACAGCTGATATTGAGCTTCTCCAGCGGTTCCTTCCACAGAAGTAGTCAATCGGATTCCTATGCATAGCATCAGGTGAAGTCCATGTGTATAACCTGTGTTTGTGTCTCTTATAAAAGGCAATGAATAAGTCATTGATTTTACAAAATTCAATCATTCTATCTCCAGCCTCATTCATGTCACCAAGCCCATGTTTTCCGACTACTGATTCTTCTTCACTGTTCCCAACTTTTGCATTCCAGTCACCCATTATTATCAATGCATCTTGATTTCTTTCAATCATAGAATTAAGAATTGTCTAAATGGCACTTAACAACAACATAGGAAGAGCTCTGTTGGCCTAACAAGCTAAAAGTGGATGATTTTAACCTGTGGGCCTCAGGTCTAGTTTTAATTGATTTTTTTGTCAAACATTCTTCTAATTGGTATAGTACTTGTCTGTACATTGCTGTCATGGTTGCTGTGATGCTAAACACTGTGACACTGATATGTCAAATGTGATAATGTTTGCCCATGGTGAATGGTGTTTGGTGGAGCTCTATGATTAAAAAAAATTCCAAGCTTGGAAACAGGAGTAGCATCACCTTCTGAAATGGCTTGCCTCCAGAAACTCTATGAACATGGAGAAATTATGAAAGTTATACAAGAGTTCAGGTCTTTCATTCATAGGGTTGCTATGAGTTACCTACAACTCAACAACACTTAGAAATAACAACAATGTGTGCACATGTGTATAAGTTTTATAAAGATATATAATTGCACTGTGTAAATTAATAATTCTGTTTACGGTTTTGATTCTTTTCTGTGACTGCCCTTTGTTGTTGTTGTTGTTGTTGTTGTTGTTGTTGTTATGTGCTGTCAAGTTGCCTGCGACTCATAGAGATCCTATGTACAACAGCCCTAAAACCTACTCTATCCTATGTCAATCTCACTGCCTCTGACACACCTACTCCCATCACCCCAGTCATTGAACCAATCCATCTCATAGAAGGTTTTTCTCTCCTGCACTATCCCTCCACTTTCCCAAGCATCACATCCCTCTCCAAGGACTGGTCCCTCCTTGCAACATGTCCAAAGTATGTCAGATGAAGCTTCAGAATCCTTGCCTGCAATGGGCAGCCTGGTTTCACCCTCTCCAGGACAAACCTGTTTGCTGTTTTAGCAGTCCGTGGTATGTGCAATACTCTTCTCTAACACCACAGCTGAAAGGCATTAATTCTCTATCACCCCTAGTCATTTTTCTGCTCTCTGATCCATAGCAAGTTATTGAAAAGACCATGGCCTGGATCAGGTGAACCTTAGTCTCCAGAATGACATCGTTGCTCTTGAGTACTTTGGAGAGATCTCTGACAGCAAACTTTCCCAATGCAATATGTCTTTTAATTTCCGGCTGCTAGTACCAAGAGTGTTGACTGTGAAGTCAAGCAAACAAAAGCTGTTAACAATATCAGTCTCTTCACCATATAGCATGATGCTGCAAATCGGCCCAGTGGTGAGAATCTTTGTATTCTTGATATTGAACCTCAATCCATATTGAAGGCTATGGTCCTTGAATTTTCGCAGCAAGTGCTTCAGGTCTTCCTCAGTTTTAGTAAGCAGGGTTGTGCCATCTGCATAACGCAGATTGTTGGTGAGTCTTACTCCAATCCTGATGCCACATTTCTCCTCATACAGCCCAGCCTCCCAGATAATCTGTTCTGCATATAGACTTGAAAAGGAATGGAGATAGGACACATTCCTGGCGTGCACCCTTCTGACTTTTGAACCATGCAGTGTTTCCTTGCTTTGTTCTGATGATAACTTCCTGGTCCAAGTATAGGTTTTGCATAAGCATGATCAAGTGTTCTGGGATTCCCATTCTTTTTAGAATTAGCCACAGTTTATTGTGGTTAACACAATCAAATGCTTTTGCATAGTCAATGAAACAGAGATAGACATTCCTCTGGTACTCACTGCTTTCAGCCAAGATCCATCTAACATTCGTTATAATGCTGTTGATTGCCATTAAGTTGAAAGCGACTCATAGCAACTCTATAAAAAAATTCCTAGTGCCTTCCAAAGCTCTCATTGTTTCTCCAAGTTCACAGAGTTTCCAGAGGCGTGTGTTTTAGGAAGTGAATGCCACTCCTGCTTCCCAACTGAGAGCTCCACCAAACACTGTCCATAATGGAAAGCCATTCTGGTATTTGATATCCCCATGGCACAAAGTTCAGCATCATAGAAAATCCTGGTTATCTCATATAGCATATTGATAAAGAGTGATGTGCAAAGTGGAAGAATGTTCCTCCAGATATAACAGCACTAATCTCATTTAGCAGTGGTAAAGTGTTGTCAAGTCGAATATGAATCAGAGTAAGATTTGTGCAAAAGACCTGAACTCTGTGCTTTGATTAACATAATTTCTGTACATTTATAAGAGAGTTTGTTGATGAAGAGATGGGTCTGTGGCCTGGGCTAGAGCATGGAGACTTGGAGTCCCCCTCCACTCCACTCAGTTATAATACATGTCTATATTTATCTTCAAATTTAAGACATTTTGGTGGTGGTTATGTGCTTTGTAATTTATTCCAACTCACAAAGTTTTCTTTGTGATGAAATAGAACTGTTCCATAAGATTTTCTAAATTATAATCTTTACAAGATCTGAAAATATTTCCTCCTATTGAAAACGGTTCCTGATATGAATAAGAATCAACAACACTCTAGCAATAACAATTTATCCAGGAACAGATTGTTTTGTCTGTCTTCATTTGAGTTGCTCGAGGTTTGAACCAATTAGCACTTACCAATTATATCACCAGGACTTCTTGGGAATCTGACCCATATCTTTAAAGTTCTTACATTAAAATAATGTATCTTATATTGTTGTTCTGTGAACTGGACAAAAACTCATTTAATTATGAAAAAGATTTTTTTTAAGTGACACCAGTTTGGAGATGAAGTATGTGAATGTGTAGAAATAACTGAGAGAGGTCTGCGAGCAACACCACAAAACATGATGTTTTTCTACGACCTTAATTTGTTTTGCTGCTTCCAAATGCAACTACCAGTAGTTTTCTAGTTTTTCACCATTTTATGATCAATTTATACTTTACCATCTCAATAGGCATAATTATTAAAAGTCTGTGAGGCTTTCTCTTAGTATTAATGAGGGTGTGAATTTATTTGCACCATGCAAAGTTACTCATCATCACTCTAAGAAAAAAGTCAATAATATTTTATCCATTCTTTATGCTAAAAGTGATTAACATGACTGCTTGATTCATGACTCTAATAAATCTAATTTTTACCTTACAAAACTTCAGAACATTGCATAGGCTCAAAATTCTACCAGATTTGACTCTACAAACCATTTTGAAAATGAAAATGAATTTTTACTGTCTTCTTAGGGTATATAACTTAATTATGAGACTTTCTTATTGCTCTATAAGTTTGATTCCCTTATGTAATGCAATTTCGCATTGCGCAGGAGAGGAAGGCCCTCTATGAGGTGGATTGATTCAGTGACTGAGATAATTGGGATGGGAATGTCAGAGACAGTGTGATTGGCACAGGACAGAGCGGAGTTTAGGGCTGTTGTACATAGGGTCGCTATGAGTCGCAAGCGACTCGACGGCACATAACAACAACAACAACTATTACTACTGAAAGGAAAGAAAATTGAAAGAGATCTTGACACTGATTGTAAAAATGCTACATTCAAACATTGTTTTGTTTACTTCAGAAAGAAGAAATTCTTCAAATCTCTTTGCCACAGACATGCACATTTTTATTGCAATGTCTTAAAATACTAGAAATGAAAAGAGAACAAAAAGACAAAGATAAACTGTGTTTTCAATATCACTATAAATAAATAAAATTCAACTTAACAAAATAGTACTCAAAATGAATCATATCTTACTACTACATCTGGTACCTCCAAATCTAAAAGAACATGTTTTAGCAATAATCACATCACAAACACAGGCAAAAATAATGTTTTTTCCATTAGCAGTGGTATTGCTGAAGTTGCTTTCTCATCTAAATGAAAGTGCAAGCATAATAGCATTACTTGAAATAACTAAATTATTTATATTATCAAGAAAAAGTCCCATTCGGCAGTGACAGTAATGACTCAGGTGGATGAATAGGTTTAAAAAGAAAGAAACTTCATGTTCCCACACTTAGTGTGGAAAAAAACATCACTTTTCTAAGTTATACTCTGATTTCATTGTGAAGAAGTACAAATACATTCTTGATTAACATAGGTTAGTGCTCTTAAGTGAAACACTCAAGTGCATTTTTATTATTCATATTGACTTCATGATGGTCTTTAATGATTTAGAATAACTGTACATATGCAAATGTATACATATGAACTTCTATACGTTTTTCTGTTAACCTTACTAAAGGTTCAAAAATCACTAATATATCATTCTTTTTAATGAACCTTTAGTAAGTGATGGAGTTGTGTTAAAAACACAAGAAGAGGCTAAATTCAATTAATAAAACTTTAAAATCCAAATAACTAATGTATGTTTATAACTTAAAAAAATATCTCTGATATGTTGAAGGAAAAAAAAAAACCAATGCAAGTAAACAGTGGAAAAAAAAAATCAAGATTGTAAATCAACATTGAAAGGCATTACATTCTATTCAGTAAGAATTAAAAATCTTGAGCCAAATTCCTGGAATTTGATAACTTTTTTGCTGCCCTCTGGTTATGTGATATTGGATAAATTATTTCATTTCACCTTAACATTCTTTCTTCTTCTAAATACTCAATGAGGGCAATAAAATGAGGCAGGAAGCATACTTTATAGAGTATTAGCGATATCCCTGTTCTGTAAAATTCCTATAATCATAACTAATTAGAAGGCAATAGGTTTGGTTTTGGTGTGGTTTTTGTTATGTGCTGTCAACTCCAGTATTACCTATACTAATCCGCGTTATGCAGATGACACAACTCTGCTTGCTGAAACCGAAGAGGACTTGAAGCGCCTGCTGCAGAGTGTCAAGGACTGCAGCCTACAATATGGATTGAGGCTCAATGTCAAGAAGACAAAGATTCTCACCACTGGACCAACTGGCAGCATCAGGATGGATGGTGAAGAGATTGAGATTGTACACAGCTTTAGTTTGCTTGGCTCCATAGTCAACAGTTTTGGCACCAACAGCCAGGAACTTAAAAGGCGCATTGCCGTGGGAAAGTCTGCTGTTAGGGACCTCTCCAAAGTACTGAAGAGTAATGGTGTCTCTCTGGAGACTAAGGTACGTCTGATACAGGCCATGGTCTTCGCAATCACTTGTTATGCATCAGAGAGTTGGACAATGACCAGGGAGGACAGAAGGAGAATTGATGCCTTTGAGCTGTGGTGCTGGAGAAGAGTATTGAGAATACCATGGACTGCTAGGAAAACAAACAGATTTGTCCTGGAAAGGATTAAACCGGGTGGCTCCTTGGAGGCAAGGACTCTGAGGCTCCGTCTAACATACGTTGGACGTGTTGTGAGGAGAGACCGGTCCTTGGAGAAGGACATCATGCTTGGGAGGGTGGAGGGACGGTGCAGGAGAGGAAGGCCCTCTATGAGGTGGATTGATTCAGTGACTGGGGGAATTGGGATGGGAGTGTCAGAGACAGTGCGATTGGCACAGGACAGAGCGGAGTTTAGGGCTGTTGCACATAGGGTCGCTATGAGTCGCAGGCGACTCGACGGCACAAAACAACAACAACAATCTAAGAAACAACAGATCTAAACTCTGTTTTATTCTAGGTCATACTCACAATTTCTAACACACTAGAACCTACTATGGCAGTCACTGTGTCAATCCACTTGGTTGAAGATCCTCCTTTCTTTCACCAACATTCTTCTTTTTTAAGCATGATGTCCCTCTCCAAGGAATAGCTTCTCCTAGCAATATACCCAAAATATGTGAGATGAAGTTTTATCATCTTTGCCTTCAAAAAGCATTCTGGCTGCACTTTCTCTAAGCCTTATTTGTTTGTTTGTTTTGGCACTCCATGGAATAGTCAGTACTCTTCAACAACACAGTTCGAAGGCATAAATTTTTCTTCTATCATCCTATTCATTTTCTAGCTTGCATACACATAGCAAGTGATTGAAAAGACCATAGCCTGAAACAAATGTACCTTTGTCCCCAAAGGTCCATCATTGCACCTCAAATAACTTGGAAATGTCCTTAACTGCAGAATTTCCCATCTCCTGATTTTCTGATTGCTGGTACCAAGAATGTTGACTGTGGATTTAAGCAAGATGAAATCTTTGATAACGTCAATCTTTTCTCCATCTATCATGTTGTTACCTATAGTCTCAGTATTAAGAATTCTTGTTTCCTTGATATTGAGATGCAATTCATATTTGAAGGCTGTATTTTTTTTATCTTCTTAAAAAAATTCTTTAAGTATTCCTCATTTTCAACAAGCAAGGTTGTGTCATCTGCTTAACACAGGCTATTGATGAGAATTCTTCTGATTTTAATGTCACGTTCTTCTTCATAGAGTGTTTCTATTGTTGTTGTTTTGGGCCAAGTAAAAAAACAACTCGTAAGTGACCCTTCAGTGAACTTTTTAGAGGCAGTAACCTCAAGGGAGAAGTTTGCCAACCTTTCTTCCATGGACAAAGTAGTAAATTTAAACTATATGCACTTGGATTGACTGTGTACCTCCTTATACACTAGAAGCAAGTCTACAATCAAAAAGCACAGAGTTTGAGTCCACCATGAGAGAAGATGGAAAATCTCTTCCTGTGCAGTTAACTGCCTCTGAAA
Organism: Elephantulus edwardii; assembly: GCF_000299155.1. Classification (NCBI taxonomy): domain Eukaryota; kingdom Metazoa; phylum Chordata; class Mammalia; order Macroscelidea; family Macroscelididae; genus Elephantulus; species Elephantulus edwardii. The sequence continues at coordinate 14,600,676 of NW_006399762.1, forward strand.
ACCCACCAGACGGTCACCTATGAGTCCGTTCTGACTTTATGTTACACAACAACAACAGTGCATTAATCATGGTTGTGATATCATGGGAGAGAAGTAGATCTCAATAAATGAAATGTATTGATTGCATATGTACTGTAATTATTGAATAATTTTATGGAATGGAAACTAGAATCCAGGAATAGTTTCTGATCATTAGAATAATAGATCTATGGTCTGCTAGAAGTAATATATGTATGCAAAATTTTCAATATATTCTGAAACATGACAAATTCAAGATATAAATAAAAGATGAATTGTGCCTACTAGAATGTTGAATAGAGAATTAATTCTAATGAGAGTGACCAGGGAAATTTTATGGAGAATGTGGCATTTGAACAGACTTTGAGTGATTAAGAACATGTCACCCATCAGAATAGTCCAGACAGGAGAATTTCTCAACAAAATTATGAGATTAAATGATAAAATATTTATCTGGTGAGGCTAGTATCTCTAATTGTACTAGAATACTAAAGGAGGAATATGGATTTATTTTTGTTTAACTTATGTAGTATCTTTAAAGATATGTTAAACTGGGCTTTTTTTCCCCCTACAGTAAATAAAGACTCTTAGGAAGTTTCATGGTTTAGGTTTTGCATTCTTTAATTTTGTTTTGCTTTTAAAGTGGCGAATAAGCCAATAAAGTTCCTGTTGTTGCAAAAATAGTATTCATGGATAGACAGCAGGTATTAAGGCTGAAAACTGAGATGTAGCTGAGAAAATTTTAGCAATAAATCAAGCACATGGTAATAACTACTGAACCAGCACCGTGTCAGTGTGACTAGACATCAGAAATGGATACAGAAGACATCCCACAGGTCAGAATCAATAGGATCTGTTTACAATTTAGAATATGGGTAGTGGTTATGGATGTTGACAAAAGGGCAGGAAAGAAACAATTTTAAAATATTCTAAGGTTTGAACTGAGACTGTAAAAATTGTAGAGATGATATTCACAGAAATAAGCTATTCAGCATGTATTGTATAACTAGTAAGGAGCAGATGAGTATCCAAATGTGTGATAGGATATAGGATACACATTACAGTTCAGAGAATTAAGGCTGTAAAATAATTTTGAAAACCAGTCCCTACTGACACAGAGATTACTGCTAACCAGAAGGTCTTTGGTTCAAAAGCAGCTGTTCTTCAGGAGAATGATATGGCAACTTACTTCCATAAAGACTTGGAAACCTTTGGGGATATTCGTATCCCATCCTATAGGATTTCTGTGAGTTAAAAATCAACTCAGTGACAATGAGTTTAACATCATTCTGAAACTATTCCAATTAAAATCTCATAGCCATCAAATCAGAACCAATTCCTAGTTGTCCCTGCACTAGGTTCTTGGGACACTATAAATTGCATGGAAGGAACTGACATAGGGTCAGCGCTTAATGTGAACCACGAGGATAGTTCTCACTTTAGATTAGCAATTCCGTCCCCTATAGACTATACTACCAGCTGCTGTTGTTATGTGCTCCTGCATCAACCCTATGAACAATGGATCTGAGCCTTCCTCTATTGTGTGCCATCCTCATCATCTCTAATACATTTGAGCCCACTGACTGAATTACTGTGTCTGTATCTTGTTGAGACTATTCCTGCCTTTCAATGACTCTCTAATTAATTATCCAAACATGATGTCTTTTTTCAAGGACCAGTTCCTCCTAACAACATGAAATAACAATATGAGAGATGAAGTTTACCATCCTTTTCCCTAAGAAGAACCTTGATTCTAGTTTCTCCAAGAATATTTATTTGTTCTTTTGGCAGTCAATGGGGCATTCATTATCCAATACCACAACTCAAAGGCATTAATTCTTCTTTTGTCATCCTTATTCTTGTAAAACTTTCTGATGCATGGGAAGTAATTGAAAAACTAGGGCTTAGATCAGGAGCACCCTAGTCTTAAAACTGATACATTTTAAAAAAAAACAACAAACTGATACATTTGCTCTTTAACACTTTAAAGAAGCCACCAGAGGTAATCTTATCTCATAAATATTATATTTACCCAATAGTTCGAGAGAAATAAAAGGATAGAAAAGATAAATAACATCCTTAGAAAGTTCAACAGTTAAGAAAGGTAACATTAAACAATTCTAGATTGTGCTCATTCAAAAACTACACCTGGACCTAGAAGCTGTTGTATGAACAGAGAAAGGAAACAGTATAAGGATTTAAATTAAGAAAAATTTGTGTCAGGGTTGTATTCTTCCATAATACCTATTTAATATGTTGTTGTTTTTGTTGTTGTTGTTAAGTGCCATCAAGTTGTAGATGACTCATAGTGACCCTGTGAATGAAAGACCTGAACACTTGTATAACTTTCTTCCTTTCTCCAAGTTCATAGGATTTCTGGAGGAAAGCTATTTCAGAAGTGGAGACACTCCAGCTTCCACACTTGTTTTAATCTGAGAGCTCCACCAAATACTGTCCACATGGAAACTATTATCACATTTGATACATCATTGTTATAGTGTTTAGCATCATAGCAACCAGGAGTCACCTAAACTGAGCAAATTATTCAAGAAGCTGGATTCTATGAAGAAAAATGTGCCATTGGGATTTAAGAAAGACTCAGCAATAAGCTTTGGTATGCAGATAATACAAGCTTGCTTGCAAAAAGTGAAAATGACTTGAAAAACTTATGCAGATGATTAAACATTGCAGCCTTCAATATGGATTGCAACTAAACATCAAGAGGGAAAAATCTCACACTGGACTGATAGGCCATATCATGATAGATGGAGAAAAGACTGAAATTTTTTAATGACTTTTTTTACTTGCATACACTTGGTACCAACATTCCAGGGGAGGAGGAAACATATTGCACTGGGAAAGTCTGTAGTCAGCTAACCCTCCAAATTACTGAGGAATAATAATGTTACTTTAAGGACTAAGATATGCGTGATTCAGACCATGGTCTTTTACTTACTATACTGCGATTGGCACAGGACAGAGCCGAGTTTAGAGCTGTTGTACATAGGGTCGCTATGAGTCGCAGGCGACTCGACGGCCCATAACAACAACATACTGCTGAGAACTGGACAGTAGCTAAGGATGACAGGAGAAGAATTGATACCTTTGAGCGGTGGTGTTGAAGAAGAGCGCTGAAGATCCCGTGGACAACCAAGAGAACAAACAGATATGCGTTGGAGGAGATGAAGTCAGAATGCTCCTTGGAGGCAAGGACGGTGAAGCTTCATCTCACATACTTTGAACAGGTTGCTAGGAAAAGCTGTTCCTTGAAGAAGGACATCATGCTTGGAAATATAAAGGGATTGCAAAGGAGAGGAAAACCCTCAACCAGGGGGATTGCTTGCAATGGGCTTGTGTGTTCAAGTCTGCTGTTCATAAGGTAGCTGTGAGTCGTACTTGACTCAAGGGTTCCTAACATCAACAGCATGAGGAAGTGTAGAGGAACCCTGTTTGTGGGGTAGATAAACTGATAATCAAAAGATCTGTTCCAAACCAGGTAATTGTGCCGTGTGAAAATCTGTTTCTGTAAACATTATGTTTCTGTAAACAAATATGACTTTGGAAACATTATGGGACAATCCTACTTGGAATCAACTGGACGCCAGTGAATTTGAGGACAGTGAATGAGGACATGAAGAGAGTCACAGATTAAATTGTACAAAGTGCTGTCTTTAAATGTATTGGATTTTGCTATTTTAGGCCTAAGTGAATCAGTGTAAGTTTGCCAGGAAAGTTTCTGAAGGACTTTTGTGGTGTGTGAAGCAAGAATAAATATATACTTAATGTGGAAGTCAGGCTGTAGCAAGGAAGTTGGAAAGCCAAGAGGGCTACTTCAGAGTCAGAGTGGCTACATTAAGACCAGGGTGGAAGAGATAAATCTGAGATCTTTGAAGGACAAATCTGCTCAACTTGGGCAACTGAATCTGTTAACATGGAAAGAAAACACTAATAGAACTTCAAGTTTACATTACAATACTAGGTTGTTAAGCAGAAGATGATTCGGAAATAAGATCCAATATGAGAAAAATATGCTCATTTTTAAAGTAGATCTAGTGCAAAACAATTCTAAATAAAATGTTTGCCTACATTTAGAACCAAATATTCATAAATGAATAAAAAGAAAAAAGGAATAAGAATAATTTAGAAATGCATCTTACAAGTACTTCTCAATAACGTATTAATATTGCCAAAGGCTACTATTTTTACAAACACACATAATGGTAGTCATTTCATAAGTCCTGTAATGTTCTTATTAATTCTGAGGTGGTTATAATTACATTCGTAAGAGAGAAAAATGACATTCTAAAAATGCTGAGTGGCTTACCTAAGCACACAGGAAGACAGGAGTAACATAGAATCAGAACCAAACTCAGGCTCACTCTAAACCTTTGTCTAGAGTAAAAATACCTTTCCCTTGATTTTCCAAAAACAATATGGAAACAGAGCACTTGTTTATACCTATTTAATGAAGTTATTGGAATTAAAATGGATCAAATTAAATTCTGCATATCCAGCTTCAGAAAAACGATTTAGCCATCCTCCATTTAAAATTAATTTCTCCTGAGGCTATTCTCTAGGTTCCTTATTTTTTTCGATGATGATGATGATGATGATGATGATGTGCATTTGGGTCAAGTGTGACTCATAGTGACCATATAAACACTAGATCTGTACCTTGTCCTTTGCAGTACAAAACTCACAATCTCTGACGCTTCACCATCCTCCTACCTTTCCAAGTAAGATGACCTTCTCCAAGGAATAGCCTCTTCTAGTAACATTCCCAAAGTATGCAAGAGGAAATTTCGCTGTCTTTGTTTTCAAGGTACAGTTTGGCCTCACCCTCTCCAAGGCAAGTTTGTTCTCTTGTCAGTCCATGGGATATTCAGTACTCTCTTCCAACATCACAACTCAAATGCATTCATTTTTCTTTCGTTATCTTCATTCATTGAACAGCTCTCAGATGCACAGCAGATAAATTGTTGGAATCTTATACTTCTGACCCTCCTCTTCTTCCTCTTTTCCTCTTACCTTCTCCTTTCTGATACTTTTCCTACTCTTGTTCTTCTCACCACCTTCTCCTCTCCCTCACCTATTGACAAAAATATAAATCACACAATTCTTTGCTTAGTTGCCTTCTTCTTTCTGCCCAATTTATGACTTCTGTTTACATTATTATTCATTTTCATGAAAATTTCCAGAGACTTTGGATTTCCATTCATTCATTGTTGCTCTTTTCTTCCTGCCCAGCCCCGCCTCCAGTTTTCTCTTCTCTTTGAAAAGTAAAATTCTTCCATTGTTGTACATTCCTTCCCCCCAAGTCCACTCCACTATGCAGCCTTCATTCTGGACTCCTGTAATGACAATAATACTTAATCATATATTGCTTTTAAACAGTTGTCTTCCTCATCTGTTTCAATGCAGTATGTTTAAAATCCCTACCTCTAAGAGAGATGCAAATTAAAACAATAATGAGATATCATTTCACCACAGTAAGAACAGCAAAATTTAACAGAACAGCAAACAACAAATGCTGGCGAGGTTGTGGAGAAACTGGAACCCTTATTTCCTGTTGGTGAGAGTGTAAAATGGTGCAGCCATTACATGGAAGGCAGTACGGTGCTTTCTCAAAAAGTTGCAAATAGAAATACCATTTGACCCAGCAATTCCACTACTGGAATATACCCCAAAGAAATCATAACTGCCACCCAAGTAGATATATGCACACCTATGTTTATTTGGGCTTTTTTCACAATAGCAAAGAGTTGGAAACAACCTAGTGCCCATCAACAAACAAATGGATAGAGAAGCTATGGTATACTCACACAATGGAATACTACGCTGCATTGAAAAACAAGGAATTAATGAAATATTATACAAAATGGGTGGCCCTGGAGGACATTAAGCTGAGTGAAATATCTCAGTCACAAAAGGACAAATACTGCTTAGTGTCACTGTTGTAAAATAGGACTGACATTGGGGATGGAGGCACACTGAGAAAGATGGGATAAATTATGTACACTGCAATTATCTTTGTTAACAGAAAACCGTTTAAAATAAAATTTCTATTTCTTAGAAGCCAGGAGCTAAAAAAAAAAGAAAAAAATGCAAGGACCTGTGGGGGCCACATGATTAAGTGCTTGGTTACTAACAGAAAAGCAAGTAGTTTACACACACCAGCCACTCCAAGGAAGGAAGATGTAGCAGTCTGCTTATGTAAAAATATATAACTTTATGGGCAAGTTCTACTCCAACTTGTAAGGTCCCTATTGATTGAAATCTACTAAGCGGTGGTAACAGGTTTGAATTTGTTTCCTTTTGTTCATTTTTGCTTATCTGTTCTTAGATGAAGTCTCAACTTCTTGGGATTATATGCTGCCCATTTGCTTACATATTTAAATCACCTTGATATTAAAATATAATGTGATGGATATATTTTAATGGGAAATATCTTGATATGAAATATCAACTTGTACTATATCTTTGGCAATATATATTCACATGTTCTTAATATGTTGATCACATTAGCAGTGTATTATCTCCTGTAGTGGAGCTTTTGCATGTTTGTCTGATATATCTCACAACTTCATAGTTTTCTTCAGTCTAAGTGTCTAATAAATCTACTAACAAGATAATATATTTTGTTTTCATTACTATTAATAAAATTCAAATGACACAGTATCAGATGTGAGTTTAGGCATTGCATCTAAATGTCTATTTTATGGAATATTTGTGATGCATTTATTTATCTGTCTTGTTTAATTTGATGTTGTTGTGGTTGTTATGGGCTGTTTTGTTGGATCCAATTTACAGCTACCCTACAACAGTTCTTCAGAAGCTGTGAATCACCTGGGAGATTTTCCGTCATTCTCCTGTGAAGCAGCTGGTGGATTCAAACTGCTTGCCTTTTAGTTGGCAATACGACTCTTTATCGATTAGACCTTACAGCTCCCTCTTAATATTATTAGATGTTTTACCTTAAAACTGAAGAATAAATTTTAAGAACATAAAAATAAAATACCTGGGATTAATAAACTAAAATATAGTAAAACATATTCAACTACTTATACAGTAGTATGTAACCTTAATACAAATCTATTTTTGCTTACCATGGAGGATTTGAACAAATAAAAGGAGCTCAAAATGTGTGATACATATGAATTAGCAATTCCTTTCAAAGTTAAAATGTAATTTTTAGAAGTAGTTTCACCATAAAATGTGTACGTGCCTGTATATGTATGAGAAAATGAGAGGTAGATGGCATGTGTATGTGAGAGAGCTAAAGAGCAACTTAATCTTTTTAAAAAAGATTTTAAAATAATCCAAATTATTTCACTCTCTGCCCTTAACTTGTGGTGATGGTATTGCATTAAGGAGTTATAGTGTGGCTAAGAGAAGTTATTCATTAGAGATGAACACCATACTTGGAAAGGTGGAGCGACTGCAAAGGAAAGGAAGATCTTCAACCAGGTGGATTGAAACAGTGTATATGTACCACAATGCACTTGAGTGTGTCAGAGATTGTTAGAATGGCACAGGATAGAACTAGGTTCAGATCTGTTTTTCATAGGGTAGCTATGAGTCATACATGACTTAATAGCACGTAACAATAACAAATACTTTAGTGGTTTGAACTTGCTTGGTAAACCAAAGGCCAACGTTTAAGCCATCAGAGACTCTAAGAGAGAAAAGTGGGCCAGTGGGCTTCCATAAATCCTTGGAAACCTTAGGAAGCATTTCCACTTTGTCATACAAGGTGGCTGTGACTTGAAATAGTCACAAAGTCAGTGAGTATGCATGTGTATGTGTGTGCGTTTGTGTGTTCTCTGCTATTTCATTATGATGTATTACAGTGACCCTTTGAAATTTTTAAAATCCTTTGAGTACAAACATCCAGAGATATGGAGGTATTTTTAGTCATAATTTAAATTTCTTAAAATAAAATCATATTCATGCGTAGATCATGGCCCTGAAAGTACATAAACTATCCTTAAATCATAGTGTAAATATTTATTCAGTAAGCATGACTAGACATATAGTGAAGAGTTTGGTTTTATGGTCAACAAAGAATTTCTAATAAAGCTGGTAAGGTACATTATGAAAGCAGCATTCTATCATAGACTTGGTAGAGGGAATCTGATTTCAGGTTTATTTCCTATGGCCAATGAAATGGCCTTTCAGAATGCTTTATGAAACAACAAATCATTTCAGCTGCTCCCTAGTGGAAAAAACTTACATTAAATTCAAAAGAACCTATATAGCAAATCAAAATTCTTTTGAAACTGTTAGTTCTATTAAGAAAAAACAATTAATACTAGTTTAATGGTTTATAAAGATTTGCACTTTTAAAATATGTGAATATTAAATTTCATGCAAATTATTAAGTATGTTATTATTACACCTTTGTTGTAATAAAAATATTTTAAGTCAGTGGTTTTGGAAAAAAAATAGCTTTAAGTGGGAGACCTACCCTTAGTTATTTCCACTCCTAGTGGCAATCCTTGAGGTTCCTGGAAGTGCAGATTTATTTGCCTCCACAGTCAGATTTTTTAACTTCTCCCTTTTTCTGTGTTCTTTCCTATCTGTTGTATCCATAACGCAGAAGTCCTCAGGTTTAAGACAGATTACCTATGCTGCTGACATGACCTCATTAATATAATGATGAAAATTGTTCCCCAAAAGGGGTAGTTTTGAGCCACCAGTATTAAAACTAAAAATCACACCTGTAGAGTCAGAACCATCCCAAGGCTGACCCTCCTATGGATCCCCAGAAAGTAAATCACACGGAAACAGCTTTCCTCTGGGCTACTAGTACATTGGAACAACCAGAGAAACACAACATTTGTTGTGCAACTCTCTATGGCCTAGACCTTTTAACACTTATTTTCAAGGTCACCATTAAATATGCAATGGTTGTGACCTGTGTTTTTTTGAAGTTTCACACTTATTTAAAGAAAATGCTTATGGACTATGGTGAAAAACCTATCTACAAATCCTTAATTGCTAAGATTTATGGGTCAGGAAGTATGAAGATGGCACAGGACAGGGTTTATAGTGTTGCTAATGGTTGGACTCAATGGCACCTAACAACAACAACAATAACAACAACAACATATTATTGATTTTAGCTTTAATGAAAATTTAAAAACAAATAAATGATATTTTAGATATAAATAATACAGCCGTGAAAGTAATGATATTAATTAGTGTTGATGTTTATGTTGCTTCAATAAAATATTTCTCAAAGTGAGTTAACAAGAGCAACGAGATAATGCTATCATTCGCTGTTCTGGAATTCACGTAAATTTGATTTGTTTGTACTTTCTTTTAACAACCATAAATCTCTCCTCTGCCTTTCTTTTTGAACTCCTTTGCTCTTGTTTCACCATTAATAACTTTTTCCTATGATCTCATTAGTTTATAGAGTCAAACAGTATTTTTTTGAACAAATTTCATTTAAAATACAGAATTAGATTAGGCAACACTAGACCATAATTCATGTTGTTGCTGTTATTATGTGTCTAATTATTAGGTGAGTTGACTACAATGTGTAGTCACCCTATGAATAACATATTAGAACTTTGTGCTACCCTTCAGCATCCTCACAATTTTTGTATGTCCCAGTCATTGTTACATTCACTGTATCAATCCTTGAGGGAGGGTCACCTTGAGGGACTTCCTCTCTTTCACTGACTTTGTACCTTTCTCTGCATGATGTCTTTTTACAAGGAATGGCCTCTTCCAACAGCATGTCCAAAATCAGTGAGATGAAATTTCACCATCCTTGCCTCTAAGGACCATCTTCGTTGTTCTTTTTCAAGACAGATTTTTTTCCCCCCTAATCCATGTCACTTTTGGTTGCTATGAGGCTGAACACTGTGACACTGATGTGTCAAATGCGTTAATGCGGACAGAGAGTGGGGTGGAGCTCCCCTATTAAAACAAGCTTGGAAGGAGGAGTGGCATCCACTTCCTTAAAAGCTTGCCTCCGGAAACCCTGTGAACCTGGAGAGAGGATGAAAGGCACCCAAGTGTCAAGGACTCTCCTTCATAGGGTCGCTATGAGTTGCCAGAGATTCGACGACACTTAACAACAACAACAACAGTCTATGACACAGCCCTGCTTGCTGAAACTGAGGGAGATTTGAAGCGCTTGCTGCAGAGGGTCAAGGACTGAAGCCTTCAACATGGATTGAGGCTCAATATCAAGAGGTAAAGATTCTCACCTATGGACCAATTGGCAGCATAAGGACGGATGGTGAAGAGACTGAGATTGTTAAGAACTTTAGTCTGCTTGGCTCCACAGTCAACACTCTTGGCAGAAGCAGCTAGGAAATTATAAGATGTATTGCAATGGGAAAGTCCGCTGTTAAGGACTTCTCCAAAGTACTGAAGAGCAATGGTGCCACTCTGGAGACTAAGGTGTATCTGATACAGGCCATTCACTTGTTATGCATCAGAGAGTTGGACAGTGACTAAGGAGGATAAGGAGAATTGATGCCTTTGAGCCGTGCTGCTGAAGTAAGAGTACTGAAGGTCCCATGGACTGCTAGCAAAACAAAGAGATCTATCCTGGAGCAGGTTAAACCAGGCTGCTCATTGGAGACAAAGATTCTGGGTCTTCCTCTGGCATACTTTTGAGATGTTGTAAGGAGGGACCAGTCCTTGGAGAGGAACATCATGTTTGGTAGGGTGGAGGGAGAGCTCAGGAGGGGAAGGCCCTCTATAAGGTGTATTGATTCAGTGACTGGGGTAATTGGGGTGGGTGTGTCAGAAGCAGTGCGATTGGCACAGGATAGAGCAGGGTTTATGGCTGTTGTACATATGGTCGCTATGAGTCTGAAGTGACTCGATGGCATATAACAACATAACAACATGCAACATTCACTATTTTGCTCTAACACTATAATTCAAAGGCTTCTGTTAACTATATTTATTGTCCAACTTTCAAATGAATAGGAGATAAGCAGGAAAAGCATGGTATTGGTTTAAGTAAACCTTAGTCCTACTCTTTTTTTGGAGAGATCCAATATAGCAGATTCACCCAATGCAACATGTCTTTAATTTCTATTTTTAATTTATTATTAATTTCAGTATAAATTTACAAAGACTTTGGATTTCCATTCGTTCATTGTTGTGCTTTTCTTGTCTCCTAACCATCCCCCTTAGTACACTACCCTCTTGGAAAAGTAAAAGACAAATCCTTTCATTGTTTTGCAAACCCTCCCCCAGGTCCACTCCACCATGTAGCCTACACTCTGGACCCCTGTCATGACAAAAATACCTAATCACATATCCCTTTTAAACACTTTTCTCCCTCATCTGTTACAATGCAGTATACATTATTGAACCCATCTTGCTCAGTCTCTCCCCAGCGCCAAGGTCAGTCCTGTTTCACAGCAGTAGCACTATGCACTATTTGTCCTTTTGTGACTGAGATACTTCACTCAGCATAATGTCCTCCAGAGTCACCCATTTTGAATTCTATTGCATGAATTCCAATGCATCATAGTATTCCATTGTGTGTTTATACCACAGCTTCTCTATCCATTCATTTGTTGATGGGCACTTAGGTTGTTTACAACTCCTTGCTATCATAAACAAAGCAGCAATAAACATGGGTATGCATGTCTTTTCATTTCTTGATGATTATTATCACTGGTGTTGATTATGGATCCATGTAAGAAGAAATCCTTAGCATCTTCAAACTTTCCCCTTTCTATCATGATCTTGTGTTAGTTCAGAGATGAGATTTTGTTTTCTTGATTTTGGCATATAATGCTTTTATCTATCTATCTATATATCTATCTGTCTATCTATCTACCTATCTATCTATCTATCTATCTATCTATCTATCTATCTCAGAATTTCTATTTGGCAGTTTCAATTTTTTTTAAAACAAAAATGTCAACAAACAGAATGAGAAACTGTGGAATATTCACACAATGTAATACTATGCTGCATTGAAAAATAAGGAAGTCATGAAATATTATACAAAATGAGTGACCCTGGAAGACATTATGCTGAGTGAAATGTCTCAGTCCCAAAAAGGACAAATACTGCATAAAGCCGTTGTTGTAAAATGGAACTGACATCGGGATTGGGGAAAACTAACAAAAGGGGATAAATAATGTGCACTGCAGTGAAACCGATGAAGGAAAGAACTGTTTAAAAGGAATACATGATTAGATATTATTTTCATGACAACAGACCAGAATAAGAGCTGCATAGTAAAGTGGACTGAGGGATAGGGATGGATTGTAGAACAATGAAAGAATTTTCTTTTTGAAGAGAAAAGCAGGGGGAGGGGTGGGCAGAAAGGAAAATGTGTAGCAATGAATGAATGAAAATCCCAAATTTCTAAACTTTCATTAAAATCTCAAGTAAAAAAAATTATATTGGTTTACATCCAAAAGTAGTATATATTGTGTTGTCTTTCTATTCATTATGTTTCATGTATTCCTTCACTCATACTGTTTCACATTATCATTCTCATACTTTGTTGTGTTTTGTTTTTGTTTGCTATTGTTGCTGTTTCATGTTCTCACTGCAACTTTCCCAATTCCTTCACTCCTTCACTCTGCTCACTAAACTCCGCTACCTTGAGATTTCCTTCCCTCCTCACCCTCAGCCTGCCTCATTCCTCCCCTTCCCTTTCTGGACTTTAGTATATTTCTTACAAGTAATCCTTTTTTTCTGAAAAAAATTTTTTTTCTATTGCTTTGGCTATAAAGTTCATGTATGTTGTTTCACATTGTGCTTCATTCACATTGTATTTCATACAGTCATTCCCATGCATTATGTTTTGTAAAATTAATCACCATAGGACCTTGTTTATTATTACTCCATCTTTACAGATCCTTGCTAGATCCTTCCCATTTTCTTCAACCCCTCCCTCCTCCCACCAAATAGTGCAATCCTGTGGTTTTGACCCTGTATATTCTCACCCTTCTACTCCCTCCCTGCCTCCCTCGTGTCCCCATGTATTTAAATATCAGTTGGGCCTGAGAATCTAGTGTTATTTTTGGAGAAACATTCTTCAAAATGTTGTAGCAGTCTTCTGTCAATTTGCTGCACTGAGGTAATCTGGGTTTGCTGTAATGCTGAACCTT
>NW_006399762.1:14614102-14615684 GCF_000299155.1 Elephantulus edwardii
GAAGTTGTCTGGAGAAGCCAGATTCTATAGAGATTTCTTTCCTAGTTCTATTGAGGAATAGGGTGGAATTATTACCCATCACAGGGTTTGAGTTGATTGTATCCGGCCTCTAATTGGAAAAGAAATTCAGGTCTTTTGTTCCTAGTGTTGCTATAACTTGCCTACAACTCAATGGCAATTAACAATAACAACACAGAGCTATTGGCCTAGTGGGCAGAAAGTGATGCTACCAAGCCAAACGTGGGTGATTTTAATCCGGTTTTTAATTAATTAACTCATTGTGGCTGTGATGCGAAATACTGTGACACTGATGTGTCATGTGATAATGGTGGACAGTGTTCAGTGGAGCTCCCCAATTAAAACAAACTTGGAAGGAGAAGTGGTGTCCACTTCCAAAATAGCTTGCCTCCGGAAACCCGATGAACTTGGAGAAACGATGAAAGTTATACAAATATTCAGATCTTTCATTCATAGGGTTGCTATGAGTCACCTATGATTCGACAACAATTAACAACAATGACAACATATGAATCTCTTCAAGTTGGTTGGTAACTGTCTTCCAAATTACTTAGCATAAACAAATAAATATGATTTGTTGTCTGGTATAAATTTTTTTAAACATCTCAATTGGTATGCAATCAAGTCCTGAATCCTTCTTTTTCTCCAATGCTTTCATCACAGCTTGAACTTATTCCTTATGGACCATTGGTTCTTGATCATTTCCTTCTCAAATGGTGGAATACTGACACATTTGTTGTTGCTATTTTTGTAAAAGTCATTCTGTATATTTCTTCAATTTTTTTTTCTTCATTTGTTGTTTCCAGCACTGTTCAATATTTTACCTAAGGAATTCTTCACTATTTCAGCTTCAATCTTGAGCAATGCTGATTATACTCTTCCATTTTTAGTTTTCTAATTATAAGTTTTGTACATTCCATTGCTTTGTTTTTTCCTTCTGAGTGACCATTTGAATTCTTCTGTTCAACTCTATAAAATCTTTATTTCTCCTGTTATCTTTAGGTTCTCTACATCCTAAAATAAATTTCAGAGTCTCTTTTGACATCCATTTTGGTAATTATTTTCTTTATTTCCTTTATTTTAATGATACTGCCAGAGCAGCAGATATACAGGAAACTAAAAATTAAATAAATAAATATTGTAGCAATTATGGTGTCTTGTATCTCAGAGATGGTGAAGATGTCATTGGATATGACAGGGTTCAGTCCATTGTTCATAGGATTGTTATGCATCATAGTAGACTTGATGGCATCTAACAATAATAACAATCAACAATAATGGAAGTAGCAGTCGACAAATCAAAAGACATTGTATTTGGTTAATTATGTAGTTAAGAACTACTTGATTGTGTTAAATGGACACGGATATAAGTTTAAAACTAAGGTTTTCCTGATTCAATCCATACTATCAACTGCTTTTAGACAAATAAGAAGACATAAGAATTGATGTTTTTTAATTGTTGCCAAAGATAATGCAATATACTATTTCACAGTAGGCAGAACAGATCATATGGGAAGCAAGGCTTTATGAGGAGGAGTGTGACATCAAGATTGGAGGAAGACTC
>NW_006399762.1:14616944-14638834 GCF_000299155.1 Elephantulus edwardii
GAGACATTCAATGAGTTGATAATACACTGACTGACACAATAGGATTGAGCATTTTTAAAATAATGGCTATGGGACACATAATGACAATACCACACTGATTGACACGATTGATGACTTGCTGCAATGGGCTCTAGTGTGCCAGGAAGTATGGATATGACACAAGCTAGGAGAGATTTCAGATCCCCTGTTCATAGGGTGGCTTATGAGTCATACTGGACTTGACAGCACCTAACAACAACAATCACAGGGGAGGACAAGAACAATGAAGATATTAATTCATTTTTAGTGTGATCCCTATAAGAGCTGTAGTCAAAGGAGTTCTGGTGCCTAGTGGCAAAAACTGCACTGCAATTCCAGAGGTATGTGGTTCAGTTCCACCAGATGCTCTGCTGCTGGAGGGGTAATCTCTTCCTGATCCAGTCAGATTTAATTCCATCCCAAAGAAGTGTGACCCAAAAGAGTATGGAAACTATACAACAGTACCATTGATTTCACATGCAAGCAAGATTCTACTGAAGATTATCCAAAAATAACTGGAACAGCACATCAGCAGAAAACTGCCAGAAGTTCAGGCTGGTTTTAGAAGGGGTAGTGGTACTATGGATATTGTAGCTAATGTTAGATGGATCTTAGCTGAAAGCAGGGAATACCAGAGGAATGTATATCTGTGTTTCACTGACTATGCAAAGGCATTTGACTGTGTGGATCATAACATAGTGTGGGTGACTCTGAGAAGAATGGGAATCCCAGAACACTTGATCATGCTAATGAGAAACCTATACTGGGACCAAGAGGCAGTTGTCAGAACAGAGCAAGGAAACATTGAAAAATTGGGTTCAAAATTGGGTAGGGCATATGTGTCCTGTCTCCATACCTTTTCAACCTGTATGCAGAACAGATTATACAGGAGGCTGGGCTCTATGAGGAGAAATGTGGGGTTGAGATTGGTAGAAGAGCTATCAACAATCTGTGATATGTAGATGACACAATCCTGCTTGCTGAAACTGAAGAGTACCTGAAGCGCCTGCTGCAAAGTGTCAAGGACTGCAGCCTCCAATATAGATTGAGGCTCAATGTCAAGAAGACAAAGATTCTCACCACTGGGTCAATTGGCAGCATCACGATGGATGGTGAAGAGATTGAGATTGTTCACAGCTTCAGTTTGCTTAGCTCCTCAGTCAACACTTCTTGGCACCAATAGCCAGGAAATTAGAAGACGGATGGTGATGGAAATATCTGCTGTTCGGGACCTCTCCAAAGTACTGAAGAGAAATGGTGTCTTTCTGGAGACTAAATTGCATCTGATACAGGCCATGCTCTTTGCTATCACTTGTTATGCATCAGAGAGTTGGGCAATGACTAAGGAGGATAGAAGGAGAATTGATGCCTTTGAGCTGTGGTGCTGGAGAAGAGTATTGGGGGTACCATGGATTGCAAGGAAAACAAACAGATTCTTCCTGGGAAAGGGTCAAACTGGGCTGCTCCTTGGAGGCAAGGATTCTAAGGATCCATCTAACATACTTTGGACATGTTGCAAGGAGGGACAAGTCCTTGGAGAGGGACATCATGCTTAGTAGGGCGGAGGGACAGTGCAGAAGGGGAAGTCCCCCTATGAGGTGGATTGATTCAGTGACTGGGGTAATCGGGATGGGGGTGCATTGGAGACAGTACAATTAGCACAGGACAGAACAAAGTTTAGGGATTTTGTACATAGGGTCGCTATGAGTCACAAGTGACTCGATGGCACATAACAACAAACAACAAGACATAAAACATAATAAAAATGCGAAAAAAAAGAGCTGTAGTCAAGTTGATGAGAACAGCAGCAAGAGAACCATTGACTGAGTTCCTAAAATGAGATCTTTTTTTCTGCTGAAAGGTTTGTAGTTATTGAGCTAGAACATAATCTGGTCAAAAACATACACAATCCACATAATAGTTAAAAAGTATAAATCTTTCTACAACTCTCTTTCTTTTTTAACTTTTCCAATGAGTTTCTAATGCAATTTCTCTCCTGATTTCTTGGCTGCTTGTACCAAGGATGTTGGTTGTTGATCCAAGAAGAATGAAATAATTAACGGTTTGAATCTTTTCTCCATCCATCATGATGCTGTCTGTCAGGACCATGGTGAAGATCTTTGTTTTCTTGATGTTGAGATATAGTCCGTACGGAAGGCTGGAGTTTCTGATCTTCTATAGCTATAATTTCAAGTCTTCCTCAATTTAGCAAGCACGTCTTTACAGTAACCTCTTGTTCTCTTCATGAAAGATATCATCGATTTCCTACAGTTCCACTGGTCTTCTATCACTGCTGTAGGTGGGATACACTCAAGGTCATATTTTGATTCCTATGGACTAGTTTTCATTTTCTTCAGTTTTAATTTGAACTCGCCACCCCACCACCCCAGTGGACAGAAAGCGATGCTACAAAGCCAAAGGTGGATGACTTTTAATCAGCGGCCCTCGGGCCTGTCTTTCATTGTTTTTGTTCAAACATTCCTCTAGGTCGTATAGCCCTGGTGTACAAGTTACTGTACTGCAGTCACTTTTGGTTGCTCAGAGGCTGAACACCGTGACACCAATGTGTCAAATGCGTTAATGGTTGGCTACCCAATGCGGACAGAGAGTGGGGTGGAGCTCCCCAATAAAAACAAGCTTGGAAGGAGGAGTGACATCCACTACCATAATAGCTTGCCTCCAGAAACCCTATGAACCTGGAGAGAGGATGAAAGGAACCCAAGTGTTGAGGACTCTCCTTCATAGGGTCGCTATGAGTTGCCTGCGACTCGACGGCACTTAACAACAACAACAGCAGTCAGCACCTGGTCTGATTTTGACTGCTGATGTTACACTTCTCCAACAACCACCATGTGAGGTGCCTGTGTAAAATAGTATTCTGTGTTTTTAAAAAAAGTATTTGCTATGAATAAATAGTATGAATAAATAATCAAATTCATCAATCGTTTCATCTCCTGCCTCATTTCTTTCATGAAGTCAATACTTCAAGTCAATACTTTCTGCCTATCATTCCTTCCACATTATTTCAACCTTTCGGATTCAATTCACTATTATTAATGTATCTTGATTGTATGTTTGGTCAATTTTAGACTGTAAAAATTGGTAGACATTTATTTCCTCTTCTGGCTTTAGTTTTGGTGCATCTATTTGAATAATAGAGTTATTAACAGATCTCCCATGTATATATAGAGATAGTATCCTATCACTCACAACATTGTTCTTTAGGGTAAATTTTTAAATTTTTTTTTACATTATGAATTCAATACCATTATTGCTCAGTGCTTTTTATTCTCAGCATTGTAGATCATACAATTGTCTGATTCAAAGTGGCCCATGCCAGTCCATATCAGTTCGCTGATACCTAGAATGCTGATCGCCATGCATTCCATTTGACATCTTAAAACTTTAGGGTTCTCTAAATTCACATTATGTACATACCATATTCTGATTAATAGTTGCTTGTAACTGTTTCTCATCTTGTTTTAGTGCCTTCTTATCTGGACTCTACCTCTAACAATATAAATATCTGTGCTGGCCTGTTATTTCAGAAGTGGATGCCTTGATCTAGGAACTTGATTGCAACCTGTCTACCATGATTGTTCCTCTGGCCCATGAAACAGCTATGGCACAGCTTCTAGCATCATAACAACCCACAAGCTACACTAGTACATAATGTAAACAGATCCTACAAATAGCAAACATTAAACAAGTAAGCCTATACACACCTATGATATAAAGTAATTGACAACATGAAAACCATTCCCTAATATAACAGACTTACAGTTAGATTATTTCAGTCTAGATACAAAAGTGAGCCCAATACAGGTCATGGTCTTCTCAATTACTTGTCATGCTTCAGACCATTGAACAATGACTAAGATGACAGAAGAAGAGTATTGAATATGCCATGGACTGCCAAGAAAACAAATAGGTCTGTCTTGAAGAGGGTGAAACTAAGTCTTTACTGGGAGGCTAGGATTTTGAAGCTCTGCCTCACTTAATTTGGACAAGTAGCCAGGAAAGATTGGTACTTGGAGACTGACATCATGCTCAGAAGGGTGGACAGACAGGACAGGAGAAGGAGACCCTATATGAGATGAGATGGATTGATACAGTGACTGGGACAGGGCAATGGTGCTTGGTGTGTAAGAATTAGTGAGACTGGCTCAGGACACGTAAGGGTTTAGAGCTACTATACATAAGACGCTATGCATCACAGATGATTCAACCAATAACATTCTATGACAGGTTTGGAAGCAGGAGTGGCATTCACTTCCCAAACAACATGCCTCTGGAAACTTTATGAACTTTGATAAATGTAGAGGGGCTTCAGGCCTTTTGTTCATAGAATGGCTATGATCATACTCCACTCGAAGTCAATCAACAACAACAGTAAACTGTAAAGATCAAGTATATAATATCACAACAGAGGACACCCTTTCTAATTCCGCTGAGACCCATGGTGACACAGCAGGTTCAGGTCCTGGATGGTGAGTTTGTCATGGAGAATGGTTAAGCTTGATCTTTAGAACTGGTGTTTGCCACAAGCCTGAAGTCCACTAGGCCTGAGAGAACCAACTGGGGTGTCAGCTGACCTTTTTGTTGTCTGCAGACCTCTGCTATGGGCCTTTGGTTACTTAAGGGTCTTTTAATTCAGCAGTGGTTGGTCAGTCCACTTTCTAGCATGTCTTTAGTATCCCTAAGAGGTCTGCTGAAACTTGACCACAACGGATGACCTTGTAAGTATTTGACATAACAGTGGTATTGAATCCAGCATTGCAGTAACACCCAAATCACCACCGTATGACAAATTAAAGGAAGAGTGGTAGAATCTATGAAAGCAATCTTTAATAAAAATAAGTGTAGAATTAGAAGAATCTTGCTAAAAATATGCAAGTAAAACATATGATGGCACTTTAAAAGAATATTACCTCCCAGTTAATATGAGATCTTAATTCTGGAATATGATTCTGTTGCAAACTAATAGTATATCCTTATCTGTAGATTTTTTTAAACTGCGTAACCAAGTTATCTCTATTATCAGTATCTCACATACTCAGAACTGAGGGCACTCTCGTGTATAGTTCATAAAATGAACTATATCTAGTAAGAGTCCTTTGATTGTGCTTCACAAATATTGTGAATACTTTTGATCCCCAGAAACAGTTTATGTCAAATTTCAATAGTGCTCACTAATGTTGATGGACACAATAAACTAACATGATAACAACATAAAAATCTATTTTCCCACCTATTTATTATAAAGGATAAAAATAATTTTTACAATAAAACTGCATTCTAATTTCTTTGAAGACCAGAAACTTGCTTCAAGAAAATTGCCCGAAAGTGTTAACTCAGAGAAAGCCACTGCTGTGGAGTTGATTTTCATTTCTAAGTACCCTCTATTGAGTTTTAGGAAAACAATATATTGATGTATTTGAACTGCCAATATCTCACTTATCAGGTTGTGGCTTACTTTTACAAGGCTGGGAATTCCAGAGCACTTAATTGGGCTCATGTGAGACTTATACTTGGACCAAGAAGCAGTTGTAAGAACAGAACAATGAAATATCATGTAGTTAAAAATAAAGAAAGAAGTGTGTCTGGGATGTGTCCAGTCTTCTTACCTTTTCAATGTATGTGTGTAACAGACCATCTGGGAGGCTGGACTTTATGAGGAGAAATTTGGAATCAGAATCAGAGGAAGGCTCATCAACAACCCGCATTATGAAGGTGACACAACCTTGCTGGCTGAAATTGAAGAGGACCTGAACTATTTTCTGTGAAAGGGAAGAGACTATAGTCTTCAATATGGGTCAAAGCTCAACATCAAGAAGACAAAAATTCTCACCATTAGGCAATTGGCAATACCAAGATAGATGGAGAAGAACCTGTGGTTGTTAACAATTTCATCTTGCTGGGTTCCATAATTAATACCTTTGGCTCCATCAGTCTAGAAATAAAAAGACAAAATGCATTAGGGAAATCTGTTGTCAGGGGCCTGCCTCCTCAGAGTGCTAAAGAGCCACAGTGTCAGTCTAGAGAGTATGGTGTACCTGATTCAGACCATGATCTTTGTAATTACCTGTTATGCATCAGAAAATCAGACAATGACAAGGCATGACGGAAGAAGAATTGGCGCCTTGTGTTGTGGTGCTGGAGAAGAGTATTGAATATGACATGGTCTGGCAGAAGAACTAAAAGGTCTATACTGGAGATGGTGAAACCAAACTGCTACTTAGAAGCAAGGGCTTTGAAGCTCTGTCTCACATACTTTGGACACGAGGCCAGGAGGGCACAATCCCTGGAGAAGAACATCATGTGTGCAAGGGTAAAGGGAGAGCATAGGAGAGAAAAACCCCAGATGGATTGACACAGCAATTGGGGTAATAGGTGGAGGTGTGTCAGAGTCAATTAGACTGGCTTAGGATAGAGCAGGGATCAGAAGTACTGTACATAAAGTTGCTATGAGTCTCAGGCAATTCAATGGCATGTAACAACAACAGCAACATTTTAGCATATTTCAACTGTACCACAAACTTTTTTAATTTGCCAAAAGTACAACAGATATAGATGGGCAAGTTCTGATGTATTTAATGCTAATATTAGCATTTTATATTGTGGAGGCTGTGCATACATAAGAGAGGGGTTCTAGCTTTCATTTTAGAAAGTGCTATATGCCAGGTGAGCAGATATAATTTACAATTGATATATTCGTATTATTTACATATCCCCAAGCAGTCAATTTGTAAAATATGTTACTGGTAGTCTGAGAAATTTTAGCAATGATGAAATGAATATACATTATGTAAGGGTGGTGAGTCATCAGAATATTTACACAGAATTGACCTAAAAGAGTAGTATTACATCCTTCTCTGGATATAAAATAATGAAAAATTTTAAGAAAGGATTCAGTTTATGTTTGCTTCGGTCAGAAAAATAATGTTTATAGATATTTGCTTTATTTTAAATAATATTAAAATAGCAAGAAAAGTATATATTTGAAAAATAGAGAACTTTGGCCCAAGTTGTTCTACTTTAATTTTCTAGGATGGGATTTTTAACATTGGTGGAAATAATGGTGCATAATAACCTGGCCAATGAAGCTATTGTTTGGTAGAGATTATTTTCTACAAAAGGACAAAAAGACAGCATTTCAGCGGTTGAAGAATGGTTTTATCATCTGGTAAAGCTGAACAGAGCAAAGTATCAGCTGATCTATTTTAAGAAACCATAACTGCCAAACCACTTCAAGAATTATTGACCTGGTGGGATAGCTCATTGTTTAATGGCTTTACTTTAGCAATTCTCTCTTCTCTCGACCAGTAGATAAAACCGGTCATAGATCTAGATGGCATTCAATTAGATGACATGAAATAGAACAAAAACATTGCAGTTATGAAAGTTAAAATCCATATTAGTATTAGGTGTCATTCCTGACACAGAAGACAGACTTTTCTCCAAAGATAAAATTATTTAAAGACAGCTGGGACCCTGAACTATAAACACTGTTTATAGAGCTTTCCAGGGCCTCTTCTTTAGTGAGTAGAAAGCACGTC
The DNA here is from genome assembly GCF_000299155.1 of Elephantulus edwardii. Lineage (NCBI taxonomy): Eukaryota > Metazoa > Chordata > Mammalia > Macroscelidea > Macroscelididae > Elephantulus > Elephantulus edwardii. Next base: position 14,624,522 of record NW_006399762.1, read on the forward strand.
CTGCTTCCTAGTTTGTCTTAATCAGGGATCCCCATCAAACCTGTCCACCATGGGTAACCCTTATGATATTTGACACACCAGCGGCACAGATTTTACTATCAGAGCAACCTCAAGTTATCTCTGTACAGAATATTGGTAGAAAAATGCTCTAACATTTACAACAATGTTCTTTCCAAACACCCAGCTTTCAAGTAAATCAAAATACGTTTACCCTCCAGAATCCAAATGCTGAAAGCTGGAAATTCACTCTCAGGCAGGACCCAACTGACTTTATATACTAAGACCCACTCACCAAGTCCTAACTGCTTTAAACAAGAGGCTTCCAGCTCAGAGCTGATTGTTAACAAAATCAGAAAAGTCAATCAGTTTACACTTGGTGTTTGACAAAATATAAAAATATTCAAACAGTTTACACCCAGATTACCAATAAATAAATAACAACAACAAAAACACCAACAAAATCACTTACCCTCCAGAATTCAACTGCTCCAACCTGGAGAGAGTCAAAACTAGGCCAAGGGAAACTGTGGATCAGATCATCAATTACTCATATATAAGTTCAAATTGAGGCTGAAAAGAATTAAAATAAGTCAACAGAAACTAGGCTATGATCTTGAATCAATTTCATCTGAATTTCATGGTCATCTTAAGAATAGGTCTGAGGCATTGAACACCAATGATCAAAGACCAGATTAGTTGTAGGATGATATCAAGGATATCATCAATGAATAAAGCAGAAGGTGATTACAAAAACAGAGGAGACAGGAAAAAATTGAAGTGGATGTCAGAAAAGGTTCTAAAGATAATACTTGGCTATCAAGAAGCCAAAATGAAAGGAAAATATATCAAAGTGAAAGAGCTGAAGAAACCATTTCAAAGGGCAGCTCGTGAGGACACAGTATTATAATGGAATAGGTAGAGAGCTGTAATTGGAGAACAAAAAGGGAAGAACTCGCTCTGCATTTCTGAAACTGAAAGAACTGGAAAACAAATTTAAGCTCCATGTATCAATATTAAAAGATGTTATGGAAAATATATTGAATGATTCAGAAAGCATTAAAAAAAGATGAAGAGAATACATGGTCACTGTGCTAGAAATAATTGATTGGTATTGAAAAGTTTCAGGAAGTACCATATGAATAGGAGTTAATGCTAATGAAGGTGGAAGTAGAAGTTGCATTTAAGCACTGGCAAAAAATTAGGGCCCAGGAATCAATGGGATACCAATTGACTTGTTTCAATTAACAGATGAAGCATTGGAAGCCCTCACAATTCTATGCCAGGAAATTTGGAGGACAGCTGTCTGGCCAACATATTGGAAGAGGTCCATATTTATTTCCATTCCCAAGAAAGATGATTTAACTGAATGTGAAACCTATTGAACAATATAATGGATATCACAGCCAAGGAGAATACTGCTATAATTCAAAAATTGTTGGAACAGTATGTAGATAGGAAATTGCAGAAGTTCAAGCAGGATTTAGAAGAGGCATGAGGGATATCATTGCTGATTTCAGATGAATCATGGCTGAAAGTAAAGAATACCAGAAATATGTCTACTTGTGCTTTATTGACTATGAAAAAGGCATTTGACTTTGTAAATTATAACAATTTGTGGCTGACACTGAGAAGAATGGGAATCCCAGAGTACTTGATTGTGCTCATGTGGAACCTATATCTGGACCATGAGGCTGTTGTGTGAACGAAGCAGTGGAGCACTTCACAGTTTGGAACTGGGAAGGGACTGTGTCAGGGTTATATTCTATCTCCATACCTATTCAGTCTGTATGCTAAGCAAATTATCCAAGAAGCTGAACTCAATGGAGAACATTGTAGCATCAGAATTTGAGGGAGACTCATCAATAACCTGTATTGTGCAGATTGCACAACCTTGTTTGCTGAAAGTGGGGATGATTTGAGGCATTTTTGCAGATCAAGGAATGCAGCCTTCAGTATGGATTGCATCTAAATGTCAAGAAAATAAAAATTCTTACCACAAGACTGATAAGCAGTGTCATGATGGATGAGGAGATTGAAACTGTTAACAGCTTCATGTTGCTTGGTTCCACAATTAACAGCCTTGGTATCAACAGGAGACTCATTGCTCTGGGAAAATCTGCAGTTAGAGACCTCTCCAAATTTTAGGAGTAATGATGTCAGTATAAGGACTAAGGTGCATCTGAATCAGGCCATAATTTTTCTGATTACCTGCAATGCATAGAGATCTGGACAATGAATAAGGCTGACAGAAAAAGACGTAACTCCTTTGAGCAGCGGTGTTGGGGAAGAGCATTGAACAGCCCATGGACAACCAAGAGAAGGAATAGACTGTCTTGGATATACTGGAATTATTTTACAAATTCATTTAAGCAGTTTGCATTTCTACCAAAAGTATATAAAAGTTCTCATTGTTTCATTTTATTGAGGATACTTGAAACCATCAGATCTCTTCAATCTTCTAATGGGAGTAAAAAGATAACCACTGTACCTAATTTGACTTTTCACAATTCCTAAGGAATCTGAGAATCACCAGTTATTTATATGATTTGTCCTGATATTTTTTTATCATTTTTATTTACCTATTTTATTTATTCTGTTTATCCAGTATTTTATGAATAATCAGTTATTCATAATCATATTACACTCTTTGTTAATACCAATACCTAACTTAATTGTTGTTCTTCATGCTTGTGTTTATTCACTCTTGAAAGCAGCAGTCAGGAAATCAAAAGATGAACTGCATTAAGTAAATCTACTATCAGAGACCTCTCCAGAGTACTCTAGAAACTAAGGCACACTTGATCCAGGCTGTTGTCTTTTCAATTACTTGCTATTCATCAAAGAGCTAGACAATGACTAAGGGTGACGGAAGAATTGATGCCTTTGAGTTGTGGTGCTGGAGAAGAATCTTGAACATACTATGGACTTCCAAGAAAATGAAAAGATCTGTCTTGGAGAGGGTGAAATCAAGTTTCTCCTTGGACACTAGGATTTTAAAGCTCCATTTCACATAATTTGGGTATGTGGCTAGGAGGGACTGATCTTTGGAGAAGGACTCATGCTTGGAAAGGTGGAGAGATAGCACAGGAGAGGAGGACCTAGGTGTGTCAGAGTTACTGAGTCTGGCTCAGAACAGAGTAGGCTTTAAAACTGTTGTACATGGGTTTGATAACTTGTTGGCCCATAACAACAACAACATTAGCCCAGAGGTACCAAGCCAAATTAATTTCAATTAGTGAAAATGTAGGTTTAGTTAAGTAGCCCTAAATGTAAGAAGCCTCTGGTTTCCTCAATTATCCAGCAAGCAAAATCTTTAAATGTTGCCTTTGTCTTCAGGGTTCTTCTGGTTACACCTTGGCACAATATCTTCACAACAGTGTCAGAATCTCTTCACAGCAATGCCACAGTCTCATCACCTTCTCTCTACCACATCGTCACCCTCTTTTTCTTTTTTTTTAGAAAGCATTCTCTTGTATTAGTCCTACAGCTGTTGATGATTTGCAGGACCATGTGTCTGCAGTTAAGGTAGCTGGAGACTATACCCCACTTCAGCAAGTGCTAATAACACAATTGCTTGAAAAGGCAATTTTGAAGGATTGTGACACCCCAAATTGGTAGTCTACTCTTATGCAACTTATAGCCTCTGATAACCCATTGGAGGGTCGGCTATGAGTTAACTCCAATCCAATTATAACAAGGAGTTGTTTGGGTAGGGGTTTTTTGTTTGTTTTTGCTTAATAAATGTTTGATAATTAACATGTAAGTAACTGACTAGTTAAACATTTTAAAAAGAAATAACTGTTTCAATTTTGGGTAGTGGTTTGTTGGTTTTGTTTTTGCTTTTTAAAAAAAATATAATTGTATTTTCATTTTCCTTGCAAGTATACAAGGGAGACATTCTTTCTCAAGCAAATATTCAGAAAATTAAAACCTACAGGCAGGGGCACAGACATTTCACAAATGTGTAATGTGAAATGTCAGGAAGAAATAAATGAAACATCCAAAATTCTAGTTACAATGATCAGTTACATTTTTTGGAATGAAAAGGAGATAGATATCAAAGCTTTGTGATTAAATTAACTTCACAACAAGACATTTAATCTTTTTTTTTTTACATTCATATATCAGCAATACACTTTCAGTCATAGGTAATCTTTCTTATACAATGTCACAGCTAACCTGTCTGTACACAACCAGAAAAAACTTTGTACAGTTTTTTAATATTCATATTTAGTACTGAGTGTTTATTAAAATTTGCACTTATTTGAAATGAACTAGGAAAGTTATTATAAAAGATGAAGGAACTTGACAAATAATTACATTTTTAAAAGAATTAATAATAAAATATCCAAATATAAGAAAAGATCTGTGGGGGGCAAAGCAAAATAAAACTTAAAAACGAACTAGACATTTGTTGATTAATCTCTGGCGGTCTAGAGATAAGAAGTTGCATTGCAATCCTAAAGGCATGTGGTTCAAATTCACCAACTGCTCTGCTGGAAAAGGAAGGGCCATTTCCTCCCTTGCTAATTACTGACTCTAGAACCCACTAGAAGGGCAGCTATTGGTCATTTCCAACTCCATGGCACACAACTATTAGTAACCAATATTTTATCTATTAATTTGTTTCCTGTGATACCTATAGAGACACTTCCCTACTACCTTTTTAATAGGATATTGGCAAATTGACACTCTTCAGATAATTTTACATTTTTCAGTATTTTCAAGTGCTATTTTTATCTGTTCTGATTACTATATATTATCAATGATCAAAATTATTCCAACATAGGGCATACCATCTCTTTTATTTTCTTTGCCTTTAACTGGTTTGACTAATTGGTCAAAGAACTCTGGTTTGAATAAATTGAAATGACATGCAAAAACCACAGCTTGTACTTTAGTGATGCTCATTGTTTTAGTGTAAAATATAAGTTTATGCTTCCAACTCAAACAGGACTTTTCTTTACCCTCACACCTAGCTTTTTATCCTCCTATGCTTAGAGGTGTTCAATGATAATGGAATAAATGGAAAATTGTAAATAAAATATTTGTTTTCTGCCATACAACTGATTTAGGATGACAATAAAACTGAGTATAATAGTTCAAATATTCATTTTTAAGTACTTGTTCTTAAGGGATATTTGATTAGGAATATTCAGAAATAGAACTTTGTTTAAATGCCATTTGTGATCATATCATTCTTTATATCTCAAATTGTACACATGTTTATGATTTTATACATTGAGTTTTAATAATTTATTAAGTTGTGTGTAATACACTTTTTCAAAATTATGGTAAATTTAAAAGAATATTAAGTTTTATCTCTTATTTATAATATTTTATAATTTAGGTAACTTTTTTGAAACTATTTTTATATTTTTGTAATTCTTTAAAAGCCTATACATATACTTACAAATCTTTAATTTCTTAGGTAAACAGTCTTACATAATTATTTTCTCAAAATATTTTTTTCTTAACAAAAAAACCTGGAATTCAACCAGTAATCTTGCAGAAAAATAGATATTACATATTGTTGGATTTAGCTTTGTTAAACCCTAATATTTTTCCTTTTTTAACATATGAGAATTTAATACATATTTCATATGTTGTTATTTTTGTTGATTGTTATCAGGTCGAGGATGACTTATAGTGACCCTATGAACAAAAGACCCGAAGCCTTCCTATAGCTATAGTCGTTTCTCAAAGTTGATAGTTTTCAGAGGCATGTTGTTTAGGAAGTGGATGCCACTCCTGCTTCTAAAAGGCATATGGTTTGAGTCTACCAGCTGCTCTTTGGGAGAAAGGCAATTTCCTCCTGTGCGATTAACTGTCTAGCTATAGTTTATGTGCTTTATCTCTCTGTGTGCGATATATGTATATATTTATAGGTACACACTTAAAAACATATCTTTTCAATAATTAGGTTTAGTTTTGATTTCATATTTAATCTGAATTCTAATAATACTGCTATTTCCCCTTAGTACAGAACTTGTCAATCCTAGAATATTCTGTAGGTAACTTCTGAAGTTTATAAGGTCAGATATTTTTAGCAAATTGGAACTATACAGTGGATTTTTTGAGGACCTGTAGAAGAAGAAGTAAAAATCTTTCCAACTTCAACCTCTTCTAAAAATGGCCTATAATATTTTCTAGTGGGCATTACCTATGATTTTTTTTCTCCTAATCATTCATTTTTCACATGCCCTGCTGCTTTCCTTTCTGTCACCTTCTATGGATGCTGAAACTGTGTGAGTGTTTTACCTATAGTTCCTTTGTTCCTCAAGTCCCTGGGTGGCAAAAATGGTTAGATGCTGTACTATAATTCAAAGACTACAGTTCAAAGCAACTCAGAGGTTCTGACTAAGGCAAGTTTAACAATTTGCTTCCAAACCCTATAGGACGATTCTGCTCTACACACATGCAGTTTTTATTATTAAGAATGAATTTCACAACCCCTCACTGCTAAGAACAACAATTTGATCTTTGCTATCCAATTTATAAATTTCATTAGAAAATCTGGTAATTAACCCACAGTGGCTTTGCAGAAAATCCATGAATTTTTAAAATTATGTTCTATATTAATTGCTTTATTTATACTTTAGGAAAATTTGGCAAAATTTACTGCTATTATCCTCCTGAATAGTTTCTTAAAATTTAATTTTTAAAATAAAAGTTATTATTTTGCCAGTCAAGTACTACTTGGAAAAAGACTGAAAATAGCAAAATAACGAACACATGAAAGTTATAAATATTATTAGACTTCTGAAAAGTTAAAGAATTAATCTATAGTTTATCATTCTCATATAAAAATAAATTTGCATTAATTAATTATTTTATTAAATAAATATTAGACAGATGGTATATGCAGAATCGGGACTAGATGCAAAATGTAACTCCGTTATTTCTAAAATATACTGTCTATTTAACTTAGATAACACTAGTTATCTAGTGTTGTTAAAACAGAACTACCATAAATGAATTATCTTTTTTTATATACATACTGGTTAATTTACAATGTTAATATAAATTGTTTTTTATATCAGATCTTTCCCATTTCCTTCACCATCCCTCCACCCATAAAATTGTGCAACCTTATGACTAAACCACCCCTTACTCCTCGCCCATCCTCATGTCTCTGCTCCCACACCACCCCTTGGATTCTCATACATACTCATTCTATGTCAATGGTCTTACACAGTATTTGTCCTTATGGGACTAAGTTAGTTCACGCAGGATAATGCTCTCTATTCCCTCCCAAGTTAGGTAGTGATTTGCAAAATCAATGAATTATCTTAACAAGCAAAAACTTATTTTCTAGTTTAGGTAGCTAGAAGTCTTAATTCAGGGTATGGTGTTAAAGCTCCAGGGGAAGTGTTTCTTTCTTTGTCTGTTGTGGAAGAAGATCTTTGTCTCTTCATCCACTGGCACTTCCCTGGTTGGAGATAACAATGGGACTTGTTATCTATCTTATAAAATCTCTCCTTTGATGTTTAATCTTTTGTATCTCAAAATACTGAAGAGTCACCCTACATGTATCCTGCCTCAATAATATAACAAAGAATATCCATTCCCAAGTGGAATGACAATCACAGATACAGAGTTTAGGATTTCAACATATACTCTATGTGTTGTGGGACACATAATTTAATTAAAACTGTTTCAACACTTACCCTACCTACACACCCTTGTTTAATATCCTTAGCACATGCAAAACACATTCATTCCATCATAACAACCACAAATTCTTAAATCAACTCCAATTCCAAAATCTCATCTTCTGAATCTGAATCAAATATTTAGAAAGACTATAGGTGTATTTGATCTAGAGAAAAAAATTTCTGTTCTTCTGTAAACTTACAAAATCTAAAAGGAAAAGTATCTGTTTCTGAAATACCGTAGAGGGATAGGCACAATGTAGGCCATTATCATTACAAATAGTAGAAATTGGAGGTAGAGAGGAAAAAACAAACACAAAGCAAATCTAAACCCCTGAACCTTGAAGAACAAATTGAATTAGTTTTGAAGCCTTGAAAATAACCTTCTATATCTTCAGATCATCTAAAAAAATTCCCTTACCCTCCCAGAGATTAAGTGTTGACCTGTCTTCCTCTATTCTAGGTGGAGGCTCCTCAGCCTTGACTATAGGTCTTCCTGCCATGTCTTCTGGGTTGGCAGTTCACTTGTCTTGACTTTAGGCAGATTCCACACTCATTTATCCATATTTATTCAATTTTATGCTCCATTCTGGAGGCTGGATGTTTAAGAGAAAATATAGTGCACGAGGATCAGAGAAAAACTCATTAACAACCTGCCTTCTGTAGATAACACAACCTTGCTTGCTGAATGTGAACATAAGACACTTATTGCAGAAGATTAAGGCCCACAGCCTTCAATGTGGATTTTTGTCAAAAACAAGATAACAAAATTTGCCCTGCTGGGCCAATCAGCAGCAGAATGATAGATGGGAAAAAGATATTAATCATGAAGGATTTCATCTTGCTTGTATCCACAATCAAACCATTTAGAACCAACATTTAGGAAATTTAAAAACAACCAACCAACAAAAAACAAAACAAAACACACACACAAAAAAACAACCCAACACCAAAAAACAAAGCACATGGCATCAGAAAGACCTGTTGTAAAGGACATCCCCAAGTTGTTAAGAAACAATGGTATACATTTAAAGACTAAGCTGCCCCTTACTCAAGTATTGGTCTTTTCAATTACTTGCCGTGCATCTGAAAGTTGTACAATGAATTAGCAAAACAGGAGAACAGATGTCTTTGAGTTATGGTGTCGCAGAAGACTAGTAACTGGATAGTTAAATTGCTTCTCACGTATTTGGACTTTTTTTGGGGAGGGCAAATTCAGATATTATACTTGGAAAGGTGTAGAATAGTGAAAGAGAAGCAGACTCTAACAAGATGGATTGACACAGTGACTATAACAAGAGGATGGAGGTATGAGGATGGCACATTATTTATAAGGTCACCAGGCATGCGAAACCTATACTTGGACCAGGAGGCAGTCGTCAGAACAGAGCAAGGGAACACTGCATGGTTCAAAATTGGGAAGGGCGTACGCCAGGGATGCATCCTATCTCCATACCTTTTCAACCTATATGCAGAACAGATTATCCGGGGGGCTGGGCTCTATGAGGAGAAATGTGGAGTTAAGATTGGTGGACGATTTATCAACAATCTGCATTATGCAGATGACACAACCCTGCTTGCTGAAACTGAGGAGGACCTGAAGCACCTGCTGCAGAGGGTCAAGGACTGCAGCCTCCAATATAGATTGAGGCTCAATGTCAAGAAGACAAAGATTCTCACCACTGGACCAACTGGCAGCACAGGATGGATGGTGCAGAGATTGAGATTGTACACAGCTTTAGTTTGCTTGGCTCCACAGTCAACACTCTTGGCATCAGTAGCCAGGAAATTAAAAGGTGCATTGCCATGGGAAAGTCTGCTGTTAGGGACCTCTCCAAAGTGCTGAAGAGCAATGGTGTCTCTCTGGAGACTAAAGCGCCTCTGATACAGACCATGGTCTTTGCTATCACTTGTTATGTATCAGAGAGTTGGACAATGACCAAGGACGATAGAAGGAGAATTAATGCCTTTGAGCTGTGATGCTGGGGAAGAGTATTGAGGGTACCATGGTCTGCAAGGAAAACAAGCAGATTCACCCTGGCAAGGGTTAAACTGGGTAGGCTCCTTGGAAGCAAGGACTCTGAGGCTCCATCTAACATACTTTGGACATGTTGTAAGGAGAGACCAGTCCTTGGAGAAGGACATCATGCTTGGGAGGGTGGAGGGACAGCGCAGGATGGGAAGATCCTCTATGAGGTGGATTGATTCAGTGACTGGGGTAATCGGTATGGGAGTTTCAGAGACAGTGCGATTGACACAGGGCAGAGCAGAGTTTAGGGCTGTTGTACATAGGGTCGCTATGAGTCGCAAGCGACTCGATGGCACATAACAACAACAAGGTCACTATGATTTGCAGTCAATTCGACATTCCTTAACAAGTGCTAAAATCTTAGCACCAGAACATTGAACATGATATCTCAGCCTCCTATCTTGAGTGATAGATAAACTCTTACTCCTCACACTTGCAAAGAGTAGTCTCTTATTCTAGAACTAAGTTGTTGAATACCTGATCCTTTTAAATTTTGAAGATTATGACTTTACTGTTTGTAGTCAAGAAGTCTTGTTTCCAGCATTCCTACAAAAATTATAGTCTCTGAGCAACTCTAGGGGTGGCTCCTCTGTATCCTTGGAGCACAACGGATAGAATTCTTTTCAGTTCCTTTGTGATTGAATTCTAAGAAATAAATACCATTCATTTCGTTTCTTCTGGCACTTTCATCTTAAAGTGATAGGTTTTATCTTGCAGTAGTTAATTCCATCTATAACAGACTTAATAGTTTAATCAAAACACTGTGTAGCAATATATTTGTTGTACACCTCATTATTTTTTACTAATTTTCCAAATTGCAAAGGTATTTGTTTTGTTTTGTTTTCATTTTGCACAGTCCCTTTGATGTCTATTTCTCTCTTTTCATACTTTAAAACAGTCAACAAGGAAAAATTACTTAGTTATTGCTTTAAGATCTTGCTTAGAAACCTCTTCAAATATCTATATTCATCCCTTCCAAGTTCTACCTTCCACCAAACATTTGAACATAATTCAGATATATTATTTGCCACTTCATAAGAAGCATTACCTGTTTTCCACTAACCAACTACAAATTTATTATTTTCTTTTAAGGTCTTGGCAAAAACACATTAAAAATCAATAATTGTAGCAACATTACAATACTGAAGCTACATGGATTTTCTAAAAACAGAGACTGTTCAATAGCTCCTCTTGCTTCCTCTAAACCCTCAATAGAATTCACTTTGATATCTATTTCTCCACCTGCAGCCTCTTCAAAGAAATCAAGACTTTCTCTATGAGATATTGTAAAACATTTTACCTATTATGTAATTCTAAAACTACTTCCACATTGTATGTTTGTCAGAGTAACACTACCACTTCTTGATACCAAACTCTACAATATCTAAGTGAAATATCAAAAGTTGATTTTATTGTTGTTATATGTCGTCAAATGACCTGCAACTTGTAGTGACCCTATGTACAATAGCCCTGAACCTTGCATATACTGAATCAATTTCTCTGTCTCTGACACACTGACCCCCATTTCCCCAGTTACTGAGTCAACCCATCTTATCCAGATCTTTCTTTCCTGTGCTGTCTCTCTACCCCTCCAAGCATGATGTCCTTTTCCAAGGACTTGTCCCTCCCAGCAACATGTTCAAAGTATGCGAGATAGACATTCAAAATCCTTGCCTCCAAAGAATAGCCTGGTTTCACACTCTCTAGGACAGACTTTTGTTCTCTTGGCAACCCATGGTATGTTCAATATTTTTCTCCAGCACCTTGACTCAAATGCATTGATTCTTCATCTATCATCATGAGATATTGTCCATCTCTATAATGAATAGCGAGAAACTCCAAAGACCATGGCTTACATCATATGTACCGTAGACTTTATACTGGCATTATTGCTCCTCAGTAATCTGGACAGTCCCTGACAGCAAATTTTTCCAATGCAATTTGTCTTTTGATTTTATAATTATTGGTTTCAAGAGTGTTGATTGTGGAACAGAGCAAGCTGAAATTATTAAAAATTTCAATCTCTTCTACATCTGTCAAGGAGCTGCCCATTGGCCCAGTGGTGAGAATCTTTGTTTTCTTGTTGTTGAACTTCAATACATACTGAAAATTGCAGTTCTTGACCTTCTGCAGCAAATACCTCAGGTCCTCCTCAGTTTCAGCAAGCAAGAATGTATCATTTGTGTAATGCAGGCTTTTGATGAGTCTTCCTTCAATCCTGATGTCTCATTCCTCCTCAAAAAGTCCAGCCTCCCAAAAGATCTATTCTATATATAGACTGAAAAGGTATGGAGAGAGGAGGCATCCCTGACATAACCTTTGTTTCCTCATAGTTTAGGGGCTTGTTGTTGTTGTTAAGTGCCATGAGTCATAGATGACTCATAGCAACCATAGGAACAAAAAGACCTGAACACTTGCATAATTTTCATCATTTCTCTAAGTTTATAGAGTCTCTGGAGGCAAACTATTTTGGAAGTGGATGCCATTCATGCTTCCAAGCCTGTTTGAATCTGGGAGTTCCACCAAACACTGTTCACCTTGGGTAACCAGTATCTCATTTAACACATCAGTGTCACAGTGTTTAGCGTCACAGCAACCACAAGTTACCTTAGAAACTTGGAGGTTCAAATTTCGGGTGTGAGATCTGGGGGGAGGATTTTTCAGTTCCATATGGAAGAAAGTCTTTGTGTCTTCAACTTCTACTTTCTGGCTCCTTGGAGATTTCCATATGTCTTGACATCTGTTTTTCTCAGTCTCTCCTCTACTTGCTGTGCAATTTTTCAGATTTTAAAAGATGTTGTTCCAAGTTATATCACCACCTTATTATCATGTTATTTACAACCTAGCTCCCAAATAGAATTATAATCAGAAACCTAGAAATTAGGATGTGTAACACATATTTTGTGAGGCTATAATTTAATACATGTATTGGTTTACATAATGGAAATTTGCTTTTTCGCTTTATGACTTTGGCTTCCATTAAATAAAGGAAGGGCCACATAGGGTGGCTATATCTGACCTTTAACCAACTTCACAAAAGGGAACTATACCCCATTAACTACACAAATTGATTACCATGAGGTCACACATGTCCCCCATACTACTACACCTATTTTAACTCATTCCAGCACCAATCTCATTGTTTTAGTGGGTCCAAAATCCAACATGATAGCTCACAGATCATATCGAACCGTTTGGGAGAAGTCAAAAGGTTATAGTGAAGGTTAATAGCTGAATAAAATCAGAACAGCTTCCAAAATATATTCAGAAGCCTCAGCCTTGAGCCTTAATTGTTTTAGGCTGTGTTGCCTGTTTACAGTCCTGCTAATTGCAGATCTCCTAAAGTCCTGCAGAAAATTGAGTAAAAGACTCTTAGCTGTAGTTCAATACTGTAGCAGTCCCAAGGTCTGATTTATATCATGTCAGGTCTCTGATTATCCACTGTGGCTGTTATGGCTGTTGCTGTAAGACTAGTTGGTAGTAGATTCTCTGGCCCTGAAGTACATGCACCACATGCCTGCTTGCTTTTTGCTAGTGGTGACAATACTCCCTTTCTACTGCTGAATCAGCTCAATTTAATGAGACTAACCAATCTCCCTGTGGATTGGTGTTAATAGCCAATCTCCTTGTAGATAAATAAATATGCCTTATTTGCTTATCCACACCCATCCACAAGGCAAAGCCAAATTCAACAGCTAGGAAAGCCACTTTGCACACTAACTTCTTCATGCCACAGCTTCAAATGTAACTGAAATGAAAAGATAATATATAACATGTAAAAAGTCGTCTATTAACTCATCTAAAATTTTCAGCTTTGATAGACTGATTATTTCTCTAGCACATTTTCCTATTAGTTACTTTCTTTACATATATTCCCAAAAACATATTTCTTCAAAGAACCAGATTGTTGAAACAATCATACTTATAATTTATATTGTTAATCAGCAAATGATGATTCCTCATTGACACTATATTTCTAGAATTTTCATCTTGGCTTTCAGCCTTAATTGCCAATTACTTATGCATTAACTCACTAAATATATGTTGAATATATACTGTAATCAAGATATTAAATAATGTCCCAAAGATAATACAGATAATCCCACAGAGAGCATATTGGAGAGAAGGACATAAGCATGTATGCATACAACTAACAGTTTGGTGAAATCATAAAAAAAAAGTTTTAATAGTGGATATAAGCATGTTATGCAAACAGAAATTTCAAAACAATAAAAAAAATCTTTCTTAGAGTTTTGTATTTCTAGACTCATTTTTTAATTCCCAAATTTTACAAATTAGCAATGATGTCCAATTCAAAATTCAAAAGCCATTTTTCTTTCTTGATGTTACATTTTGCTCATTTACCTTGACTTGTCTTGCTTTGACTTCATTTTCTTGGGTCACTAATCTCTAGCCCTGTTCATTATCTTACAGAACGCTTTCTCTTCTCCATCCTTTTTCTTTCCTGAATGATCATTAAGGAACACTGTCTTTACAAAAGAGAAACAACCTTTCCACTACAGACTCATTGATTTAATTAAATAATTATATCCCTCTTGTCATGAAATCTCCTTGTAGTACACACATTCTCTTGTCCCTTTTCTATTCTTTTAAAAGTTAGCATGATTT
>NW_006399762.1:14638988-14642566 GCF_000299155.1 Elephantulus edwardii
TAATAATAATTTTCTTATTAATCAGTGATAATTTGATGATAATATATTTATACTTAACATAACCCTTACGCTCTTATTCAAAATGATAAAAAAATTGTTATGCCTTATTAAAGTGTGCCTTTATGCTGTTTTCCTCCTTAACAATAAAAGATTTAGAGTAGAATTAGGATTCTGACGTCTGTCTATCGGCAACATTGAGAGTTTAAAAAAATCTCTTCTTCCAAAAAGTTCACTTAAAAATGAAATGTAAAAATTTTATTTATATAGGGTCTAGAATTGAAATTATTTCTTTTAAATCGTTTTATAAATTAGTACTATTTTCAAATTAGTCTTGGCCTATGTACTACAGTCTGAAACACTGCCAGGTCTAGCACCATTCACTCAATTAGTGCTGCATTGAAGCCTATTGTTGCTGCTATAACGTAGATCCATGTTATCGAAGGTGGTGGGTTTATTTATTTTTTTTGGATCCTCTACTAAGAAAGACATACTTCACTAAGATTAGTTACTCTTGAAAGCATATCCAATGCTCATGAGATAAATTCTTGCCATCTAAGCTGCTAAAGAATATTCTGGCTGTAATTCTTCTAAGATTATTATTTATAATTGGGCAATTTAAATTAGACATACATATGCATGTACACACACACACACACACACACACACACACACACAATTGTGATAAATAATTGTTGCCAATGGAAATTAACTTACAGATTAACCTGTAGCAGATTTTCTAAGGATTTAAATTGCTGAGAGGAAATTGTTCCTCTTTCTCTCTACAGACCTACTGGTGGATTCTGACCTCAAGAGGACAGGGTTTATATTAGCAGTGCAACTTTGCAGAGTACATCACCAGAACTCCCTTAATGATGATATTTACATTGTTTATAACTATCCACATATCTTATTCCTATCACTGCCTATATTTCTATATGTGTCAAAAATATCAATAGTTGAACCTGGTTGTAAAGAAGAGTGCTGAATATCCCCTGAGCTGGCAAAAATACAAACAAGCCTGTCTTGGAGGAAGTGGAACCAGAGTGATCATTAGAGGCAAGAATTGTGAGCTTTGCCTCATGTATTTTGGGCATTTTGTCAGGAAGGGCCAATTCTTGGAAAAAGATAAAATACTGGGAAAAGTGCAGAGTTAAAGAACAAGAGGAAAACTTTCAACAACAAGATAAATTGACACAGTGACTGTAACACTGGGCCTAAGCATATCAGAGATCTTGAGGATGGTACAGGCTAAGACAAGATTTGGATCTATTGGTCACTATAAGTTTTAGTCAGTTTGATGTTACCTAATACCACCACCACCAACATATCTATCTATGTGTATGAATGTGTATATGTACCTATCTATATCACTAGTATCAAGTGCAAGCAAAATCTTGATGACTATCCAAAGTCAACTAGAACAGTACCTCAACAGAGAAGTTCCAGAAATACAAACTGGGTCTAGAAGAGGCCAGCCATGGCACTAAGGATATCATTGCCAATGACAAATGGATCTTGGCTGAATGCAGAGAGTACCAGAAGGGTATTTATTTGTGTTTTATTGACTATGAAAAGACATTTGACTGTGTAGATCACAGCAAATTGTGGAAGAATGGGAATTGAGAAGAATGGGAATCCCAGAACACTTGATTGTACTCATGAGAAACCTATACCTAGACCAGGAAGTTGTCATACAAGTGGAGAAAGGTAACATAGCTCAAAATCAAGAAAGGAGTGTGTCAGAGATGTGTCCTTTCCAAACCGTTTCAATCTATATATGAAATAGATCATTTGGGAAGCTGGATTTCATGAAGAATGTGACTCAGAATTGGAGGAGGACTCAACAATCTGTGTTATTCAGATGACACAACTTTATTCCCTGAAATTGAGAAGGACTTGAAGTATTTGCTGTAGATAGTCAAGGACTGTAGTCTTCAATGTGGATTGCATCTCAACATCAAGAAAACAAGATTCTCACCACCAGACCAATAGGAAGCATCAAGATAGATGGAGAAAGATTGAGATTGTTGACATTTACATCTTCTTTGGTTCTACAATCAACATCCTTGGCATCAGCAGTCAGGAAATAAAAAAAAACATTAATTGCATTCAGGGAAATTTACTGTCAGAGACATCTCTAGAGTGCTGAGGAACAATTATGTCAGTTTGGAGACTAAGCTGTGCCAGATCCAGCTCTAGTTCTTTACTAATCACATGTTATGCATCAGAGATCTAGATAATGACCAAGGATGATAGAAGAAGAGTTGATGCCTTTTAATTTTGGTGCTGAAGAGGAGTATTGACTGGCAAGAGGGAAAACAAGTCTGTCCTAGGGAGAGTGAAATGAAGTTGCTTCTTAGAGGCAAAGATTTTGAAATACTATCACATTCTTTGGGCATGTTGCCAAAGGGTACCAGTCCTTGGAGAAAGCTATCATGCTTGGAAGAGTAAAGGGTCGGTGCAGAAGAGGAAGACCCTGGATGAGATGAACTGACAGAGCCACTGTGACAGTGTGTCAGAGACAATAAGAATGACTCAAGATAAGGGAGGCTTCAGAGCTCTTGTTCGCAGGGTCACTGTGAGTCATAGTCTACACAACAGCATTTAACAAAAACAAAGAAGAACATCTGTATGTTGTAGTTGCCACGTGCAGTCAAGTTGGAACATAGTTGACCCTCCCTCCAGCAGGTTTTCAGAGACTGTAAATCACAGAGAAGAAAATTGGTCATCTTTTTCCTACAGAACAACTGGTAGACTTCAATCTCCTGTCTTGGGGTTGGCAGCATAAATTTTTACCAAATAATCTACTAGAGCTACATATATGTAGATATATAACTTTAAGTGCCTCTGTGTATATATGATGACTCTGACTCACACAAATTCTGCGTAAAACAGAACACAATCTTGTACAATCCTTTGACATTTTCATGATCTCCGTTGTGCTTAAGGTCTTTATTGCAGTCATTGTATCAATCTATCTTGTCACGGGTCTTCCTCTTTTTTTCTGACCGTTCACTCTTCCATGCACATCGTCCCAGGGCTGGCCCCTCCTGATAATGTACCCAAAGTATGAGTGATGAAGTATCACCATCTTTGTCTCTAAAGACTTACCTGGCTTCACTTTTTCAAAGATCGTTTTATTTATTATTTTGGTAATCTATGGTTCATTTAATATTCCTCATCAACACCACAACTGAAAAGCATCATTTTTATTTTTTTGTCATCTGTATTCATTATCTAACTTTTATATGCATATGAAACAATTGAAAATACCATAGTTTAGGTCAAGTACATGTTAATGTTTAAAAACCAACAAAAATTAAATCACTATATTAAAACACAGCTTTTTCTTTTTTTTTACTATACATTTAAAAATAAGGCTTCTGGTATATTTTATATTACAATAATAGAAGGTAAACATTTTAATCATATGTTGGAAATATCAGGAAAACGGAAAATTATATTAAGAAATTAAAATATTAAAACTGCCAATGAGCTTATACTTTTGAGAAACTTTTATTATTTTGAAGTGCTTATAACTTAAAGATTGGATAGATAAGAATAGCCAACTTAAATAA
>NW_006399762.1:14644446-14658771 GCF_000299155.1 Elephantulus edwardii
CCTAGCTTTTCTGTAATGAAGTTTTTAGTCCTTGGTTTTAGTCCTAGGTCCATGATCCACCTTGAGTTGGTTTTTGTGTATGGAGTGAGGTGTGAGTCTTGCTTGAGTCTTTTGCAGATATTTTTCCAATTTCTTGTTTGATACCTGGATTTTTTAAAAATAAAGAACACAACTGCCATTTACATTTAATTTATTGTTTTATCACCCTATCACCATCAAAACTATTATATATCCTAAACAATCAAAGCAAACAATGCAAGCATTCATTTGAATCTTTGTTTCCAATATTAACTATTCAGATGTTTATTGTGTCAGTTATCTTGGTTTGCATATAGTGACATAGGCAAAATGAAATTTATGCTGTCTTTATTTTTCTGTATCTTTGCTGGTAATGGCATTTTCCATTATAAGCAGAATTCTATAATTGGCTTTCATATAATGAGTCAGATCTTTCGTTAACATCTTTGGTTTGCAACTGACAAAAGAGGCATTGAACATGATGCTAGCCACCAACGTATTATTGCTCTCTCCACACATAATAGATCCAATCAGTATGTTTAATCATTCGCAGCATGCTCACCCATATGCTGATAGTCTTACTCTGTAACTAGTAGTCCAGATAGGGACATGCATAGAATAAAATCTGACTAATTAAAGATTTTAATAAGTACTCTTAAAACTAAACTAAGCTAAAAACATCCCATGACATTTTAAAAACCACAGCATGTATTTTGATCTCCATATTTAATAGTGATTGCAGATTCTATTTCTAATAGTGCATTCTTCATTACTGTTCTATAGCATGTCACACACTTCTACATAGTTTATTTCCTCTTTTTTTTTTAATTTGAATTTACCTTTCCTAGTGGGTGGGAGTTACACTGCCCACTCAAAGGCAAGCAATTCAAAGACCCAGCTGCTCCACTAGAGAAAAGGGGACCATCTCCTTCAATGAGACTTAAAGTCTCTGAAAACCTGCTTGAGGGTCAGCTATCACTTGGTTCGCACTCAATGGAAGTGAGTTAAGTTGTTGAGATTGTTCACATGATGTTTTTATTCTCATAAGTCTTCACCAGGTTATCTAGTCATAGAGAACTACTTTCAATCCTAAAACTTTATCCATCATTCAAAACAGATGTGATCTTGTTACAGTTTACAGGATTGTTTTCTGGTATTCACATACATCATATATTAAAATATTGCCTAACGAAATATCTTTTATCTTACATCTTTTGTTTGTATTATGCACGTTTTCCCCCCAAATATTATATCAATGTAGATTCCTTAATCTCATATATTGTATCCTACAATTACCTCAATTCAAGTTATTATTATCCACTTGGAACTGACTCATAAATGATCTTACTTTTGGTTTTGAAGGCTGTAAATTACATGTGAAGAACTCACCCATCTTTCTTCCGCTGAGTTACTGTTGGGTTTGCACCACCAGAAAGATAAGATTTTGGGTTTCCCATAAAAACTCCTTATTGACTATATGCCACCAGAGCTCCAGAACATGAAGTTGTTATTATATGGAGGTCTGGTGTTCTAGGGGTGAGAAGCTGTGTGCTGCAATCCCAAACTCATGTGGTTCAAATCCATGTGCTGTTTTGGAGAAGAATGGGAAATCTCCTTTTGTATGACTTATTGCCTTTGAAAACCCACCGGAATATCAGCTATGGGTCAGTTCCAACAAAACAGTACAGAACAACAACAGTAGCAGAATGTTCTGTCAAGTCATATAATAGACAATATAAAATATATATGGTGTATTTATGAAGTTTAAATGGAGGTAGGTGTCTTCGAGACAATGAAACTGGTTCAGAACAGGAAAGGCTTCAGAACTGTTGTACATAGGGTCTCTGTGAATCGCAGGTGACTCAACAGCACAAAACAACAACACCACGAATTTTAAAGTAGTGATTAAATGAAATTATAGAAGTTACACCTTATAATCATAATACTTCCCTGCATTTGAATCTAATAATCTTGTGAAAATTAAGAAAAGATAAAAACTGCTAGTAGTCTTGTTATGTAAATACTATAATGCTATTTTAGATGTTTTAAGGAAGACTTGTCAAATCTGAATTAGACAAGATATTTACTGGGTTGCAGAGAGAGAGAAAGTGGTAATAATAGTCAAATTCTGATGCTGCGTAGTCCATGTTACAAAGAAAGAGAAGAAAAATTGAAAACAAAATGTCTCAGACTGCAATGCAGTTCTAAGAAAGTTTAGATTAAACTGTTTTATTTTTTTGTTGTTGCTAGATGCCAATGTGTCTACACTGATGGAAAGTCCTCAAATTGGACAGCCGTGGGAGAAATCATGTACCTCACAGAAATACACCAGTGTAAATATTGTATAAAGAATGTGGGCAATGTGGCAGCATTACTTCAAATAACTCCACAAGGAGGGAGAAGCCTCATCAATAACATTTAAAACACAAAATTTATTCCAATGAGATCACCATTCTAATACCAGCTTCCTCTCCCAGGGTTTTTGTTGCTTTGCTATGGATTCTTTTTTTTTTTTTTCTATGGATTCTTAATATGCTATAGTCGCCACACAAAACTCATAGGCCCAAATCCCATGATTATGGATCTTATGGAGGAAGTAACACTTACAGTTAGTCTGCAAACTGGATATCATTCTTAACTCAGGACAGCTTCTCAGGTGGACTCACAAGTATCCTTGACCTTCACACCTAAGGCTTCAGGACAGTGTTACAGAGCTCTCTTAGAACAAAGCGCTTTGCCAATCACTGCATCTCTCTCACAGTCCTCCAGCAAACTTAGGCAAAGGCACTGTATGTAGCACTAACTCTGATTGTTTGACATGGTTCTACTTGTTCAGCACTATCTCACATTGGTCTCTGATTTTCTTATGCTGTCGCTTTCATCTAAGTCTCTGATACATACATACATACATATATACATACATATATATATTAATACATATATAATACATACATACATATACATATATATACACATATATATTGCACTCTGTTTCTGTCTTGTTGGTAGTGAGACTCTCATCCTCTGCCTCTAACCTTGGTCAGTTTAAACCTGGTAAGATGGAAAGATTGACCAATTCCTATATTAGTACATCCTTTATTTGCATATATACCATTGGTCTGTAACCAATCCATAGCTAACCCTGTAATGGGTTTTTCAGAGGTAGTTAAATCCACAGGAGGAGATTGTCCTTTTTTCTATAGGACAGCTGGTAGATTCGAACCATTTACCTTTGGGTTGCAAACGAAATTCCTTACCACTAGGCCACCAGATATATTCCCATTCAAAAGATATTGTTGACCTCATGTTGTTGTTGTTAAGTGCCCTTGAGTTGTAGACAACTCATAGTGACCCTATGAACAAAAAAGACCTGAACAATTGTATAACTTTCATCATTTCTCCAAGTTCTTAGAGTTTCTTGAGGCAAGCTATTTTGGAAGTGGATGCCACTCCTGCTCTCAAGTTTGTTTTAATCAGGGAAACCCGCCAAACACTGTCTACCATGGTCGGTTACCTCTATACAGCAAATGGACAGACCACTGACTTCATACACAAGATTAACATAATCCCACCCAGTCGTGGATCAGCTGCTACTTATCTTTGATGAAAAAGCAAACAACAACAACCCTGTCGGGTGGAAAAAATTGAAGTCAATGGGCTCAGACAGCCATTTTAAAAAATAGCCTGGCATATTGCATGGTAAATGCCTTTGTCAGATTCAGTAACTAGGTAGAGTAGGCTGTGTGTGTGTTTAGGCTCCAGTGAATATACGAGGGAAGCATCTAGAGTTGACAATCAGTGATACCTGCTATCTTTAGGATACTGGGATGTGGCTTTCCATGGCTGGCACTGTCACCAAGTGTATTATAGTGTCTTTTCTCCCAATAATATGGAGTTTATGAGTTGGAATCATCTCAAGAGCAACTGAGAAGATATTTTTAAGGTGTGTAAAAAGAGAAGGACCACTGAGGAGTGTCATATCTACCTTTTAACAATTCACAGGGGGAAACTATGCCCACCCACTGCATCAATAACACAAAACCAATTCCCATGAATTCAGACATGTTCCCACTCTTCCATGCCAATTTTTACTCATCTCAACAACAATCTTAGTGCTTGTCTGGGTCAAAAATCCGATGTGATGGCTCTCAAACCATACAGAACTATACTGGAGGAGTTAAAAACATTATATTCCAGACTAATAAAGTAATACAGTCAAGATAGCTTCCAAAATGCACAGGCAAGCACCTTGGCTTCAAGCTCATAGTTGTAAGAGTTCTCAAGTTCTCAGTCCTACCAGTATTGGTTTCCCACCCACAATTGTTCAACAAAATTTTCAGTCCTACAAATACTAGCCTCCCCACAGTTGTCCATCAAAGTTCTCAGTCTTGCCACTATTGGCTTCCCCTCCATTAAGGTCCCATCTCACATCAATTCTCAAATTCATCCATCACTGCTTCAGCCTTCTTGATGTGTTTTCTACATCTCACAGGGCTGGAGGAATCATCTTCCCTGCCTGAGGTAAGAATTCCATCTCTTCCGGTGGCGAGGGAAGAGGTCTATCTCTACAGTTCTGATAGTTCTTTTATTGGTGAAACCAGCTAATCCTCTTGTACATTGTTGAGAATAGCCAATTCCCTTTTGGAATGGTAAATAGCTAATCCTCTGATGGATAAACCAACATGCCTCATTTGCATAGTCCTGTTCACCTACATAGCTGAATTTTTGACATTTGAACAGTGCTGGAAAAGCCATATTGAAAACAAACTCCATAAAGTGCTAGGAAATTTGAATCATTTAGTTTACCTTTAATAGTACACATAAAACCTTCATCTTTGATTGAAATAGTCCTAAATACTTTTATAATGATTGTATGCTATTTAATTTAATGTTTAGTGCACAAATTGGAAAATAATTTTATTATCTGGTGCTTCTTTGTAAATTAGCCTATCAGTGACAGGATTGTACATAAGAATAGATGCTTAAATGTTCCTTTTAACAATGTATGCAAGGTTGCTCTTCTGTACATTGTCATTCCCGGCAATGTGTACCATGGTATTGCCAACTTATTATGATCAGTTTATCCTGGCATGTTTCAGTTCACTAACACTTAAGATATTGATTTTTATGAATCCAATTTCATTTTTGACAACTTCCAGTTTTTATACATCTGTACTTGGAAGATTCTTCCTTCTGCTTATGGATATTTCTAGCTATTTCTCCTCATTTTAAGTAATTTCCTATCAGCAAATGTATACCCGTTATGAAATTAAGGTACTGAAACTTTATTTCATCTGTGCCAAACTAGAATTTGTTTGAAGAGCCTGTCTTCAAAGTAAGATTTCATCTCCTGAGACCTTATTAAATAGTATTTATAAACTTTTAACTGGCCATTTCTTTCAGAAGTGGCTTGTCAATACTGCTTACTCTTCTAAGTTCATGTGGAATCTCAACTGAAACCTGTGAACAATGGATAATTCTATTTGTATTTGAAATACCAGCACGTAGAGTCCTGTACCACAGCAACAGGCAACCCACTACAGTATGACAAAATAATAGATGAGATGCTTACAAAATTAACACTATTTATTTATTTATAGGCCAAAGATCAAAAATACTATAAAAAATTATCTTTTGAAAAGAGAAAAAAACCCATAATAACTCATTTTATAAATAATGGTTGTTACTGTTTTGCACCAAAGGTCAAACTTTTATAACAAAATGTATCTTTACATGCTCTTGTGAAGGAGTAAGCTCAAGCATAAGGATTTGGAAGATATCAAACTTTAATAATATATAGTATCTCTGAGATAATTTCATACAAATCACAATTAAAACCAATAAACCATTGTATCATTTTAATTAAATGTTCAGCATAATTTTATCTTTTTGTTGTTGTTAGTGGTTGGTAGATGCCCTCAAGTCAAGTACAACTCATGGCAACCCTACAAACAACCGATCTGGATCATGCCCTACACTGTGCCATGCTCACACCTCCTAACACACTAAGACCGTTGAGGTAGTCACCATGTCAATACACATGGTCGGGGGTCTTCCTCTTCTTCAATGATGCTTCACCTTTCTGAACATCATTTCCCTCTCCAAAGAATAACCCCTCCTAACAACATACCTGATATGTGTGAAGCAAGGCCACATAATCTTTAGCTCTAAAGAGCACTCTGGCCGCACCCTTTCCAAGACATATATATTGAAGATTGTTGTCCTTGACCTTTCACAAAACAAACACTTCATTTGGGTGGTACAAATATTTAACGCCCTTATCTTCAGTTTCGGTAAGCAAGATTGTATCATCTGCATAATGTAGGTTGTTGATGAATCTCACTCCGATCCTTATGCCACATTCTTCCTCATAAAATCCAGCCACTCAGATGATCTGTTTCACATATAGATTTAAAAGGTATGGAGAAAAGCCAAATCCCTCTCCTTTCCTTGCTCTGCTCTGATGACTGCTTCCTGGTCCAAGAATCAGTTTCACAGAAGCACAATGAGGTGTTCTAGGATTCTTATTCTTCTCAATTTTAGCCATAATTTGTTGTGATTCACACAGTTAAGTGACCTTGAATAGTCAATGAAACACAGATTTTAGCCAAGATCCATCTAACATTGGTTATAATGTTCCTAATGATATGGCCTCTTCTAAAACTGGCTTATATTTCTGGCAGTCCTGTCAATGTACTGTCTCAGTTATTTTTGGATAATCTTCAGCAGATTTTTGCTTACATGTGATATTGTTTGATAATTTCCACATTCTTTTGAATGGTCTTTTTTTGGAATGTTTATAAATATGAATCTCTTCCAGGCAGTTGGCCAGGTAGTTATTTTCCAGATTTCCTGGCACAACCTGAGTTAGATTGTGAGTACATCTAGGGCAGCCATCTGTTTTTTTGAAATATATCTGACATCTAGAGCAACCATCTGTTTGTTGAAATAGATCTATCATAATTTCATCAATTCCTGCGGTCTTCTCTTTTGCCAATTCCTTCAGAGCAGCTTGCACTTCCTCTTTAATCACCATTGCTTCTTTTCCCTAAGCTGTTTAATGAAATTTTTCTGTGTAAGTCAATTATTTTTGTTTCAGTGATTATACGTACTCCCTCACTCTTCTTTGGATACTTTTTTTTTTATACTTCTTGAAACATTCAATATTCTTCCCACAGTATTCTTACCACTCAGGACTTGAATTTGTTCCTCAGTTCCATCAGCTTAAGAAAAGTTGACAGAGTTCATAATTTTTTTAAATTTTTTTACTTCAGTTCTTTGCATATTTCATTTTAATACTTAGCTTTGTCTTCTCAAACTACCCTTTGAAATCTTCTGCTCAGCTTCTTAACTTCCTGATTTCTTTTTTTT
This sequence comes from Elephantulus edwardii, assembly GCF_000299155.1. Lineage (NCBI taxonomy): Eukaryota > Metazoa > Chordata > Mammalia > Macroscelidea > Macroscelididae > Elephantulus > Elephantulus edwardii. Next base: position 14,651,836 of record NW_006399762.1, read on the forward strand.
TGCTTTATTTCTTTGCTTTCTAAGGCAATATTGCCCAAAGTATGTTAGACGAAGCTTCAGAATCCTTGACTCCAAGGAGCATTCTGGCTTCACCATCTTCAGGTCAAAACTGTTTGTTGTCCTAGCAGTCTGTGGTATATTCAACACTCTTGTCCAGCACTAGAGCTCAAAGGTATCAATTCTCTTTCTATCATTCTTATTCACTGTCCCAACTCTCTGATGCATAGCACATAATTGCAAAGACCATAGACTGGATCAGTCGCACCTTAGTCTCCAGCCTGACATCATTGCTCTTCAGTACTCTTGAGAGGTCCCTCACAGCTGATTTTCCCAATGCGATTCATCTACTGGTTTCCTGGCTGCTGTTTCCAAGAGTGTTGACTGTGGAGCCAAGTAAATTAAAACTGTTAACTATCTCAATCTCTTCACCATCCATATTGATGCTTCCAGTTCACCCAGTGGTGAGAATCTTTGTTTTCTTGATATTGAGCTTCAATCCATATTGAAGACTGTAGTCCTTGACTTTCTGTGGCAAGCTCTTCAGGTCCTCCTCAGTTTCAGCAAGCAGTGCTGTGTCATCTGCATAATGCAGGTTGTTCATGATTCTTCCACCAATCTTGATACTACATTACTCCTTGTACAGCCCAGCATCTCAGATGATCTGTTCTGCATACAGACTGAAAAGGTATGAAGACAAAAATACATCCCAGAAGGACCCCTTTCTTGTTTTTGAACCATCCAGTGTCTCCCTGCTCTGTTCTGACGACTGCCTCTTGGTCCAAGGATAGGTTTCGCATTAGCACGATTAAAGGATACCCATTCTTCTCAGAGTCAGCCATAGCTTGTTGTGATCCACATAGTCAAAAGCCATTGCATAGTCAATGAAACACAGATAGACATTCTTCTGGTATTCTCTGCTTTCTGCTAAGATCCATCTAACATTAGCTATAATATCCCTAATACCACGACCTCTTCTAAATCCATCCCACATATCTGGCAGTTCTCTGTTGACATATTGTTTCAAACATTTTTGGATAATTTTCAGCAGAATCTTACTTGCATGTGATATCAGTGATATTGTTTGATAATTTCCACATTCTGTGTTTGTCCTGGAGAGGATGAAGCCAGAATGCTCCCTGAAGTCAAGGATTCTTAAGCTTCATCTGACAGACATACTTTGGGCATGTTGCAAGGAGGAACTGGTCTTTGGATAGGGACATCATGTTTGGGACAGTGAAGGGACAGCGCAAGAGAGGAAGATCCTCGATGAGATGGATTGATTCTATGAGTGGAGTGGTGGGAATGAGTGTGTTTGAGACGGCGAGGTTGGCACAGGACAGAACGGCATTTAGGGCTCTTGTACATAGGGGTCACTATGAGTTGCAAGCAACTCAATGACACATAACAACAACAACAAGGGCAATATTCAGAATTTCTTCTGACATCCCCCTTGATCTTTTCTTCCTCCTCTGTCTTTGTCCTTTTTCATTCTTCATGGATGGTATTCTTGAAATCTTTTGACAGATCATCTTGTCTTCACTCATTAGTGGTGAAAGCGTGGTATTTAATCTCAAGTGAGTTAGACTCAAGGTCAGAGTTTGGTGTTTGTGGATTTGTTTTCAGTTTTCTTAAACTTTAATTTTAACTTGAATATGAGTAGTTGATGATAGTCTGTTCCGAAACCAGCATTTGTTCTAGTTTTCATAGCTGATATTGAGGTTTGCCAATGATTTTTTTCCACAGATGTAAAAATCATACTCCTGTTCCTATAAATCTTTAGGTGAGATCTGCATGTATAGTTGTGATTTGTGTTTCTTATAAAAGTTATTTTCAATGAATAAATCGTTGATTGTACAAAATTCTATCATCCTATACCCAGTCCCATTTCTGTCATCAAGTACGTGTTCATGACTATTAATCCTTCTCCCTTGCCCTTAACTTTTGCATTCCAGTCACCTTTTATTACTAATCCAAATAGGATGAATTTTCAATTGATTTCCAACTGTAAAAGTTGGTAGTAATCTTCTATCTCCTCCTCTTTGGCTCTGGTTGTTGGTGCATATATGATAGTGTCTCTCATTTGCTTGTTTGGATAAAATACTTGCCTTTAAAACATTGTTCTAAAGCTGAGCATCTAAAAGATAGACTGGTGAGAATAATTTTCCATCCACTTCTGAAGTAACTGGTCTTCGAAACGCCTATGTACAATAGAACACAGACTGGACTAACATATGGCACGAGAAGCTGAACTCTCAAATTGGAAACACAAAGGAGGAGGAACATCTACAAGTAGACACAAGTGATTGGAACATGGAATGTGAATAGTACAAATTGGACATTTTTGAGGAAGAAATTGAAAGCATAAATATTGACAAACTAGGAGTTGTATTGGCAAAGTTGGCTGTCAGGGACCTCTCCAGAGTACTGAAGAGCAATTAATTACGTCAGTCTGGAGCCTAAGAAGCACCTGATCTAGGCCATAGTCTTCACAATTTCATGCTATGCACCAGAGAGCTGAATGATGGCTACGTATGATAGAAAGAAAATTGATGCCATTGAGATGTGGAGCTGGAGAAGAGTACTGAACATACTATGGACTGTCAGGAGAACATAGGTTCATCGTAGTGAGGGTAAAACCAGGCTGATCCTTGGAGGCAGGATTCTGAAGCGTTCTGTATGACAAAATCTGGACATGTTGCAAGGAGGTACCAGTCCTTGGAGAGGGACATTGTGCTTGGAAGGGTAGAGGGATATATAGAAAAAGAAGACCATTGATAAGATTAATTAATTCCATGACTGGGTAATGAGAGCATGTGTGCCAGAGACAGTAAAGTAGGCACAGGATAGAGCAGGTTTCAGGGCTATTCGACATAGGGTCCCTATGAGTCACAAGAGACTAGATGGCACATAACAACAGGCTTTGGTGAACTGAAATTGATTGGCATGATACATTTTGATTCAGAAAATGACATGATCTACTAAACCAGAAATTAAAAGATGAGGTAAAATGGGACTGCATTTGTAGTTAAAAAGTTTTATTTTCTTGATCCATCTTGAAATACAGTGTGCTTTAAGTACAGAAAAAACTTCAAGTACAGAAAGTAGCAACAATGATGTGAGTCCCTCTTATGTCCTTTGGACATGTTATCAGAAGGGGCCAGTCTACTTGTAGGAGAAGAGGCTCTGCAAAAAATATAGGAAGAACCTCAATGAACTGTGTTGACCTATGACTGCAATAATTAACAGAGATTATGAGGAAATGCAAGATCAGGCAGTGTCTTTTGCTCTGTTTACGTGATATTGAGATGAGTCAGAGTCATCTTGCATGACAACAGAGACCATGAGGAAAGCACAAGATAGAGCAAAGTTCAAAATAGTTATTCATAAGGTCAGTTTGAGTTAGAATGAACTCAACAGCATCTAAAAACAACAACATCATGAGAAATAAATTTCATTTGTTTTCAATTTCTGGCTTGAGCGTTAGGCCTATTAGGAACATAGATCTCAACCAATTCCATGGTCTTCTAACAGCCAGAATGCTCCTTGGAGTCAAGGATTCTGCAGCTTGATCTGACATATTTTGGACATGTTGTAAGGAGGGACTAGTCCTTGGAGAGGGACATCATATTTGGCAGAGCGGAGGGGCAGCGCAGGAGAGGAAGACCTTCGATGAGATGGATTGATTCTGTGACTGGAGTGGTGAGAATGAGTGTGTTTGAGATGGTCAGGTTGGCACAGGATAGAATGGCATTTAGGGCTCTTGTACATAGGGTCGCTATGAGTCGCAAACGACTCGATGGCACATAACAACAACAACAAACATATCTTGAACATTTTCAGCTCTCTTACAGTTATTCTCTCCATTGTAATTCCTACTTCCATTATAAATTTTTAATTGGACGTCAACTTCCTACTGTAGATGGCCTCTAGATTTCTGATCCATTGCAGTGTACCAGCTACATTAGTTATATGAGAAGCTAACTAGATGATTTTAGACTCAATCAAAACGTACTGTGTATCTTTGCAAAAGAGTTTTAGATTTTTGCATTTTTTAATTCATATGTTTTGATGTGTGGAAGATGACTTAAGCTCTTAATTTTCTATCCACATTAATTCTAAATGTTTCATCTTCACTCTTCTGTAGCCACTTACACCCAGAGTAAGCATTTGATATTTATTAAATTCACAGAAAGATTCTAATATTTCACTCTCTGAACAACATCTTTTCCCATTTTAATTTTCCCATATTCTCACTTGGTACATGTTTGTTTAATCGAAGTATCTTGCAGTGATGTTTAGTACAATATCCTTCTGTTTCTTTCTCTAGCACACCCATAATTTAAAAATCTTCTTTCTCTACCATTATCTACTATTAAATAAAATTCTTCTCAGGAAAACAATATTATAGAAGTAAGTGATGAGTATATAATTCCAGCTGTGCTCCTAAGATATATTTTCTTGTAATTATATTCATTTTTTTCAAAGATAGTAGTAACCTATTTTGTGTGTTTTTCTATGAAATAACTTTAAATTTCAGCATGCCACCTAACTAATGTATATAAGATAATACTTTCCATGAATAAAGCATATAGAAATATATGCAAATTATTCCTTTTTAAACTGAAATATTAGGGAGCTCTAGTTGCCAAGTGGTAAGAAGGCACATGGTTCTAATCCACCAGTTACTTCACAAGAGAAGGATGGATAATTATCTCCAATTCACTGCCTCTGAAAACCTGTTGAAGAGTCAGCTGTGGGTTGGTTCTGAATGAACAGCACACAACAACAACAAACTGAAATATCAGAGTAAGAGATGTCTCTTGTTCTCAATCTATGCTCTTATTACATCATGTTTACTTTGAAATATCATTCCCACTTTTAAATTTTCAATCTTATTCCATTTAAAGGATCATTTTATCTTAGACTAATTAACATACTGTAAATGGTTAACTGCATACCTGCCTTAAAAAAAGCCAAAACAGCAAATAAAATAAAACATTCTTTGACCTTTTTAGTCTATTTGCAGCTAAACTTTTTTCTCCCACTCTTATTGGAATGTTTTACATAATATCCTTGAACCAGGAGGCAGTCGTCAGAACAGAGCAAAGAACACTACATGGTTTAAAATTGGGAAGGGTGTACACCAGGGATGCATCCTATCTCCATACATTTTCAATCCATATGAAGAATAGATTATCCTGGAGGCTGGGCTCTATGAGGAGAAATGTGGCTTTAGAATTGGAGGAAGACTCACCAACTATACATTATGCAGATGACACAACTCTTTGCTGAAACTGAGGAACACCTGAAGTGATTGTTGCAGAAGGTCAAGGACTGCAGCCTTTAATATTGATTGAAAGCTCAATATCAATATCAAGAAAACAAAGATTCTCACCACTCGGCCAATTGGCAGCTTCGTGATGGATGGTGAAGAGACTGAGATTGTTGACAGCTTTAGTTTGCTTGGCTCCATAATCAACACTTGTGGCACCAGCAGCCAGGAAATTAAAAGATATTGTGTTGGCAAAGTCTGCTGTCAGAGACCACTCCAAAGTACTGAAGAGCAACGATGTCAGACTGGAGGCTAAGGTGTGCCTGATACTGTCCACGGTCTTTGCAATCAGTTGCTATCTATCAGAGAGCTGAGCAATGACTAGGGATGATAGAAGGAAAATTGATGCCTATGAGCTGTGGTTTTGGAGAAGAATATTGAATATATCATGGACTGCTAAGAGAATGAACAAGTTTGTCCTAGAGAGGGTTAAACCAGGATGCTCCTTGAAGGCAAGGATTCTGAGGCTTTGCCTTACATACTCTGAACATGTTGCAAGAAGGGATCAGTCCTTAGGGACATCACGCTTTGGAGGAACAGCACAGAAGAGGAAGACCCTAAATGAGATAGAATGATTCAGTAACTGTGGTAATGGTTAGAGCTATTGTACATGGGGTTGCTATGAGTTGCACGCAACTCGATGGAACATAAAAACAACTGGTACCTTTACCACAGACTTATAAATATTTTCCATGTGCCTTGCTCAAGATGTAAGCTTAATTGTATAAGTTACATTAATAAACTATTTTGCTCCACCTTCCAATTTTTCTCAATGTGAAACACTCATGAAATACTGTCATTAGTTGGGATAGTTACACCCAAGAAAAGATCTTGTGTCTTTTCAGATGTCCCTCTCTACAAAGAATTCTGTTTCTTACAGATCTAATACACACTTCCTCTCTGCGACTCAGCATTATAAGTGATAAAGTTGTTGTTGTTGTTGTGTGCCCTCGAGTTGAGTACGGCTCATATTAACACTGACAATGAATTTTAATCTTAATACTGTAGCAGAAGCCAACCGTATCATTTTGAATACACCTGAGCCCATTGTCACAGTCACTGTGTCAATTCATCTGATTGATGACTTTCCTCTCTTTCAAACCATGATTTCTTTCTCCAAAAACTGCCCTCTCCGGACAACGTGCGCAAAGTATATGAGATCCAGTTTCTTCCTCCAAGGAATACCCTGGTTTTAACTTTCGTAATGACAGATCTATTTGTCCTATTAGCAGGCTATGGAATTGTCAATGCTCTTCTCACGCACCACAGATCAAAATCACCAATTCTTCTTCTGCCAGTCTTATTCACTGTCCAACTTCCAGATGCTAAACAAGTTGACTTATGCCTTACCAGTGATATGGTAGGGTCTTATTTTTAGTGCATAAATTACTTCTCTATCCTTTTTGATTTTCTGTTTCTAAATCTCATTATTGTGAAGAATTGTTTTTAAATTCTCATATTATCTAACTTGCTGGTCTGTCTGATACTTCTCTAAATCGGAACATTCACATTGAGACAGACTAGGAAGAAGGATTGGCCATCCACTTCTGAAATAGCAGGCCTCTGAAAATCCTATGTACAACAGAACACATTTAGATAACAGA
>NW_006399762.1:14660253-14661786 GCF_000299155.1 Elephantulus edwardii
TGGACGTGCTCACCAAGTTGTGCCAAGAAATCTCTAGAATGACCACTTGGCCAACTGACTGGAAGAGATCGATAGCGTTGTACAATTTAATGGGTGGTAGAGTGAGGAAAATTGGAAGAGTCTATTCTAGAAAAAATATACTTGAATTTTTAAAATAAATTAGTATAATAATAATAAAAAATGTAACTTAAAAGACAACAAAGATATTCTCAAAGTAATTAACAGGATCAGCATGTGAAGTCAGAATAAAGTGAAACATTTTTTGAATTGTCAGGTGCTTTGAAGTGGTTGTGATTCATGTACAACAGAAAAAAAAAAAGAAAAAAAAAACACGGCTCAGGCTTGGCCGTCCTCACAGTCACAGCTGGGTATGAGCCCACAATGTCAATCCATATCCTTAAGGGTCTTCATTTCTTTCTTTGACCCTTTGCTTTACCACATATGATGTCTTTCTTTAGTGACCCGATAATATATCCAAAATATATATGATAAACTTTCACTATTCTTGCTTTGAAGTAGTATTCTGGCTGTACTTTCATCAATACTGATTTATTTGTTCTTATAGAAGTCCACAGTACAGTCAATATTCTACATTAACATCACAATTTAAAGGTATAAGTTCTCCTTTGGTCTTCTTTATTCCTTGTTTAACTTTTAAGAGTTTAAGAGGCAATTGGAAATACCATGGTCTGAGTCCAATACACCTTATACCTCAAAATGACATCCTAGACTTTTAGCACTTTAAAGAGATCTTGTACAGATCTTAAAGATTGTAATACATTGTAATGCATCATTTGATTTCTTGACTGCTGCTTCCATGAGATAATATACTTAGAATCACGTGTTAGTACATAATATTGATTCAGGCAATCTAATGGTACAGATGAAGAAGATAATACATTAAGATACCAGCATTAATTTCTCAGATTAAGGGTTTAAGGAAGGGTTTTAGGGTAATTTGTAGGATTTTCCCCAGTCTGAATAGTTGTTATGTGGTGCTCTCTAGCTGAAACTGACACATAAATGACCTTCCTGCTGGTTTTCAGATACTGTAAATCCCACAAGAGGAGACTGTCCATCTTTCTCTAATACCCTAGCTAATTGATTTGAGCCACATTTGTTTGAGCTGGCAGTGCAGCTCCTAACCACTAGACTACCAGTGCTCAGAATTGTTGTTGTTGTTGTGTACATTAGAGTCACAACCATCCCACAGCTGATCCTTGAGTGAGTTTCAGAAGCAGTTAATTGTGCAGGATGAGATTCTTCCACCTGGTGGCCTTGAACCTCTTCCCTTCAGGATTGTAATGCAGTTTCTTGCCAATAGGCCACCAGAACACCCTGATGTGCTCAGGGTAGGTTGTTGTTGTTTGTTGTTATGTGCCGTCGAGTCGTTTGCGACTCATAGCAACCCTATGCACAACAGCCCTAAACCCTGCTCTATCCTGAGCCAACCGCACTGCCTCTGACACACCCATCCCGATTACCCCAGTCACCGAATCAATCCATCTTTCTTAACAATTCCTAATTTTCCTA
>NW_006399762.1:14661886-14677822 GCF_000299155.1 Elephantulus edwardii
CCATGTTCCAATCACTAGGGTCTGCTTACAACTGTTCCTCCTCCTTTGTATTTCCATACTTGATAGTTCTACCTAGGTTGCCCTTTCTGTTAGTCTGCATGTGTTCTGTTGTGCATAGGGTTTTCAGAGGCCTGCTATTTCAGAAGTGGGTGGCCAATCCTTCTTCCTTCAGGGTAGGTAGAATTTAAATAATTTTTTTTAAAAAAGAAAGAATAGAAAAGGTGAAAATTCTATTTTCTATTTGGTGTTCTTCAGGGAGCATGCCCTAAAATTTCCGAGTTCTGTTTTCTCCAGGTAATCTTCTCTCAGGTCATCATGCGGAGGTATTTCATAAATAGTCTCTTTCTCCTAGCAGATATCATCAGTCTACCTATCCACATTTCCAGACAGCAAAAAGATTAGACTAGGTCACCTGTGTACTTTTCTTTACTCTAGGAAATTTCTTTTTGATGAAGGAAGAGAAAAGGTCACAGACTAGCTGATCTAACTTCTTTGATCCTGGTAATACATTCAATAATATTTTTCACATCAATGCTCAATCCCAATTCATAGATTTCTTTAAAAAATGTCTTTCCAAAGTTTTAGACTTTTCTGTGGTGAAAATGAGAAAGTTCATTGTATAAGAAAAAGGGATAATTATAGGCTTGATGACAAGTATCTGAAAATTGTATTGTAAATATAATTAAATTGAAACTAGTTATTGTATAGGTTAGATTTACATAGCACAAGATATTTGACAAACACATTAGGAACAGTGTAGCAGCCAGAAAAATGGTAAGGAAGAAAAAGAATTTCACTAGCTCCACATAAAGGCCTGGGTAAAGGACACATAGTTTAAAAAATTTAATTAAATAATATTCTATCAGAGATTATTAATATAATCTTAAACATTAAACTTAATTATTATAAAAAAGAAATACAATTTCAAAACAGAGTAGGGATTGATACATACACACATACATATAAAAAATGAAGATATTTTATAAGATCAAAGTTTTTACCACACTACTAGGTTGCTGTTTACTTGTTATTATACTGGCTGTATGGAATTTTTCTCAGTATTGGAGCTAAAAGCTAATGATCATTTTATGAAGCCTTAATACCTTAATTTTGAAATTATTTCATACACAGTCTAAATCTTAAAATCTTAAGAACTAGAACAGAAAATATCCTCCATATACCTCCAGAATTTTGACTCCTATGGATTCTTCTAAAAAAGATACTGAATTATATTTGAAGCAAAATTCTCCCAGGGTATTGCTTGATAATGGATAATTTACTATGCTTTTAAAATTTATTATAAGTTACTAACTTGAAAAAAAATACTATTAAACACATTCTGTCATTATGATTGAGTTCCTTCATTTTTAAATTTATTGGGAACAAATAATTTAAAATAAAAAGAAAGGACTAAAGAAAATATCTTGGAAATGAAAGACATTGTGAACTTAATAAATATATATTAAGTACTTTAGAAGGCAGTCATCAGAAAATAGCAAGGAAACACTGCATGGTTCAACATCGGGAAGGGTGAACATCAAGGATGTGTCCTATCTCCATACCTTTTCAATCTACATGCAAAACTGGTCATCCCAGAGGCTGGGCTCTAAGGAATGTAGCATCAGGATTGAAGGAAGACTCAGCAACAACCTGCATTAGGCAGATGACACAATCTTGCTTTCTCAATGTAAGGAGGACCTGAAGCACTTGCTGTAGAAGGTCAAGGACTGCAACCTTCAATATGGATTGAAGCTAAACATAAAGAAAACAAAGATTCTCACCACTGGACAAACTGGCAGCAGGAAACCCTGCAGACTGCTGAAGAGCAATGATAACAGTCTGGAGACCAAGGTGTGACTGATCCAGACCACACTGTTGTTGTTGTTGTTGTTGCTGTTGTTGTTTACGATAATTGCCTTGGAGTATGACTCATAGCAACCTTTGAATAAAAGGCCTGAAGCCCCTCTACAACCATCGGCATTTATCAAAGTTCTTAGAGTTTCTGGAGGCATATTGTTTAGGAAGTGGATGTCACTCAATCCATGGTCTTTGCATTTACTAACTATGCATCCTAAAGCCAGACAATGACTAGGAAGGACAGAAGGAGAATTGAAGCCTTTGAGCTGTAGTGCTGGAGAAGAGTATTGAATATCCCATGGACTGCTAGGAGAACAAACAGATTCGACCTAGAAAGAGTGAGACCAGGCTGTTCCTTGGAGACAAGGATTCTAAAGTTTCATCTGACATACTTTGAGCACGTTGCATGAAGGGACAAGGCCTTGGAGAAGGACATCATACTTGAGAGGATGGATGAACAGCGCAAGACAGGAATGCCCTTGATTAGATGGGTTGACACAGTGATTGGGGTAATGGGGGTAGGTATGTCAGTGACGATGAAGTTGGCTCAGGATAGAGCAAGTTTCAGAGCTGTTGTACATATGGTCACTATGAGTCGTAAACAACTCCATGGCACATAACAAACAACTTTTAGGTGAATTAGCCCTCACATTATTTGAGAAAGACATTTCATGAACTAAATAATTCAATAACCTAAAGTGTCACTTCATGGTCTATGTGTAGGTTTTGTATGACTGCAATTAGGAGTTCTGAAATCCCATTCTTCTCGATGTTATTCAGTCAAATGTCTTTTCAAAGTCAGTAAAATACAAGTAACCATCTTTCTGATGTTCTCTACTTTCAACCAAGATATGTCTGACATAAGATATGATACCGCTCATACCAAGAACTTTTGCTTTTGTGATAGTTCGCTACCAATGCATTTTCCAACCTATTTTTAATAACCTATAGCAAGATTTTAATTCATGTGATATTAGTTATATTGCTAGATAATTCACACCATAGTTTGATCATCATTTTTTTGGGGGGAAGGGAAATGGGAACAAAATATAGATCTCTTCCAGTGAGTTTTCCCTGTAGGCTGTATTACATATTTGCTAGCAAAGACTAGTAACCACATCTGGGTTTGCATGTTGTTGTTTTTGACAGATATCATCAAACTTGTTGTTAGATGCTTATGAAAACCATTTCTGAACCCTGTCTTATCTTGTACTATCTTCAAACTTCCCAACACACTAGACTCATTGTAGCAGTAACTGTGTCAGTCCACCTGGTTGAGGGTCTTTCTTTCCTTCTTTGACCCTCCACATTTCCAAGAATGATGTCTCCCTACAAGGAATAGCCTTTCATAGCAACATGAGAAAGTAGGTAAGATGAAGCTTTATCATCTTTATATCTAAGGAGCAACTTTCTTCAAGACAAATTTGTTCTTTTTCAGTTCACGGGCTGTTCAGACTACTTCTCCAACATCACAGCTCAAAAGCATCAATTTTTCTTCTCTCATCCTTATTCATTATCTAGCTCTCAGAAGCTAGTTATCTAGCCTCTAGAAAGTGATCTGAAAAAACATGGCTTGAATCTGATGCACCTTAGTCCTCAAAGTGACATCATTATTCCTCAATAATTTGAAAAGGTCCCTGACTGCAGACTTTCCAAGTGCAAAACATCTACTGATTTCCTGACTGCTGGTCCCAAGGCTGAGGATCCAAATAAATTGGAAGTTTTTGCAGTTTCACTCTATTCTCTATCTCACATGATGTTATCTATAGATCTAGTGTTAAGAATGTTTGGATTTTTTTTATGTTGACATGCAATTCATCTTGAAGGATTCTATTCTTTTCTATTCTTCTCATATTTAGCAAGCTTGTGTCATCTGTATAACACAGATTATTCATGACTCTTCTTCTTCCAATTTTGATGCCAACTTCTTCATAAAGTTTAGTTTCTCAAATAATTTATTCAGCATACAGACTGAATAGGTATGGAGAGAGAACATAATCAGGATACCCTCCCCTCTTAGTTTTAAACCATTCAGTATTTTCTTGCTCTGTTAACACAGAAGTCTGCCCTCCCCCTGTACATCCACATCCTACTGCTTCCAGCCTCTCCCACCCCTCCTGAATCCTTATACTCATTGTTCAATAACAGTTTTATGAGGTACCATTTCACACCAGTAACAGTGGCAAAGGTTAACAGGGCAGCAAGTAATAGATGTTGGAGAGGATGTGGCGAGAAAGAAACTCTCATGCATTGTTGGTGGGATTGTAAAATGGTACAACCATTCTGGAATGCTGTCCGGTGATTCCTCAAAAAAAATTCCATATGATCAAGCCATTCCACTACTTGGAATATACCCTGAGAATATGAGAACTGAGGCATAAACTGAGATTTGTACACCAATGTTCACAGCAGCATTATTCACCTTCACAAGAACATGGAAATTGCCCAGATGTCCAACCACAAACGAATGGATTGAAAAATTATGGTGCATTCACACAATGGAATACTATGCAGCATGAAGGAAGAATAACTTTGTAAATTATTACCTAACATGGGAAGGACTGGAGACCACTTGATGCTAAGGTCTGTTCTAAATCCTGTTTGAAGTTCTGTCAGGTCGCTCTGTATCTACTGTTCTACCCGTTTTTCATAATCTCCAGCAGTGTCTTGCTTGAATGTTATAGTAATCTTATTGTTTGATATTATTCACATTCAGCTGGACCACTTTTCTTGGGAATGAGAACAGATATGGATTTCATTCAAAACTTTGGCCAGACAACTGTCCTCTAAATTTTCTGCCGTATACTGGGGACTGTATCTAGGGCTACAACCAAAAACTGAAACAAATCACTGGTATCCCAATGATTCCTGGGGCCTCCCCTCCCCCACTATCTTCAATAAGGCTTCCACTTCCTCTTTATTACCTATTTGTTATTATTATAGCCTGTTGAATCACCTGTGACTCATAGCGACCCTATGTATAACAGCTCTGAAGCCTGCCTTAGTCATTGTCCAACTCTCTGAAGCATAACAAGTAACTGAATTAAGTTGCACATAAGCATTCTGGAGAGGTCCGTGATAGCAGATTTTATCAATGCAATTCGTCTTTTAATTTCCTGACTGCTGGTTTTAAGAGTGTTGATTGTGGATCGACACAAGCGGTAATTGTTAACGACCTCAATCTCTTCTCCATCTAATATGGTGCTGCCTAATGACCCAGAGGTGAAGATCTTTGTCTTCTTGATGTTGAGCTTCAACCCATATTGAAGACTACAGTCCTTGACCTTTTGCAGCAAGTGATTCAGTTCCTCCTCAGTTTCAACAAGCAAGGTTGTGTCATCTGCATAGTGCAGGCTGTTAATGAGTCTTCCTCCAATCCTGATGCCTTACTCCTCATCATAAAACCCTGCTTCCTGAAAGATTTGTTCTTCATAGAGATTGAAAAGGTACGGGGACCAGAGACATCCCTGAGGTATTACATTCCTGATTTTGAAACATGTAGTGTTTCCTTGCTCTGTCTGAGGACTGTTTCTTGGTCCAAAATAGGTTTCGTATAAGCACAATCAAGTGCTCTGAGATTCCCATTTTCCTCAGGGTTAGCCACAATTTATTGTGATCCACACAGTCAAACGCCTATGCATAGTCAATGAAACACAGACATTCTTCTGGGTCTCTCTGCTTTCTGACAAGATCCATCTGACATTGGCAGTAATATCCTTAGTGCCATGACCTCTTCTAAACCCACCTTGTATTTCTGGTAGTTCTCTGTCAATGTACTGTTCAAGCCTTTTCTGGATAATCTACAGCAGGATTTTGTTAGTGTGAGATATTAGTGATATTGCTTGGTGATTTTCACACTCTCCAGTCATTTGGCCAAGTGGTTATACTCTAGATTTCTTAGTACAACTTGGTGAGCACATGCATCTGTTAACTGAAATATGTCAATTGGTATTCCAATTCAATTCCTGGTGCTTTATTTTTTGCCAAGTCCTTCAGAGAAGCTTGCGCTTCCTCCTTCATCACAATTGTCTCATGCTCATATGTTGTTTCTTGAAATTTTTCTGTGTCAGCCAATTCTTTTTGGGTACAATGACTGTATACCCCTTTCATCTGCTTTTAAGGCTTCTTGAATCATTCAATATCCTACCCACAGAGAGGTCATACAAATGTTAAGAATTTACTTGAAGTCCAATTGGAATACCAATACATATATAATGGTGGAGGAGATGCTGTATGGGGTAGGCAGGAGTACAAGGGATGCTGATGTAGCAGGGGAAAAGAAGGGACAAGGCACACATGCTGAGGACGGGGGCACTGATTGTATTGGTGATCTCTGTTAGGGAAGTGTCTTTCATCTGCTCCTTTGATAAAATGTTTGTCTGATAAGGTTTTAAACCTAAGTGTCTAAATTAAGACAGACTGGGAAGAAATAATGTCCATCCACTTTCACTCTATAACAAGACTTTGAAAACCCTGTGTACAATAAGAGCACACTTAGAGTAGACTAACAGATATGGCAACTAAGGCTGACTCCTCAAATTTAGAAACACAAAGGAGGAGGAACAGTTGGAAGTAGAAACTAATAATTAGAACAAAGAATGTGAGATGCATTAATGTAGGAAAACTGGACATCATTTAAAAAGGAATTCATAAATATTACCATATTGGGTATTGGCCAAATGAGATGGACTGGCATGGAGCATTTTGAATCAGACAATCATATGATCTACTACGTCGAAGATGAAAAGGTGAGGAAAAAAACCGGTTTGCTTTCATAGTTAAAAAAGCAGTTTCTAGATCTATCTTAAGATACAATGATGGAAGTGACAGGATTACATCTATAAACATACAGGGAAGTCCAGATAATGCCACTATCGTTCAAATTTATGCACCAACAACCAGAGCCAAAGAGGAGGAAATGGATGATTTCTACCAGCTTTTGCAGTCAGAAAACAATCAAACATTCAGACAAGATTTGTTAATATTAATGGATGACTGAAATGCCAAAGTTGAAACCAGGAATAAAGATCAGTAGTTGGAAAACATGGACTTCATGACAGAAATAAATCCTGGGATAGAATGATTGAATTCTGCACACTCAATAATTTCTTCATGACAAATATATTTTAAAAAAAACACAGATGCAGGCTATGTACATGGATTTCCCTGCTGGTATGCACAGGAATCAGATCAATTACATCTGTGGATGAAATTGTGGGAGAAGTCAAATATCAGCAGTGAAAACTAGGCTGGGTGCTGATTGCAAAACAAGCCATCAACTACTCATATGCAAGTTCAAATTAAAGCCAGAAGGTCAAATCAAATCCATAGTAATAAAAAATTTATCTTGAGTCTCTCTCACCTGAATTTAAAAAGCAACTCAAGAACAGGTTTGAGGCCTTGAACAATAATGAACAAAGACTAGATGAGCTGTCTGAGGATATCACAGATATCATCCACGAATAATGCAAAAGATCATTACAAAGATGAAGTAAGTAGAAAAGACCAAAATGGATGTCAGAAGAGACTCTACATATTGCAGTAGAATGCTGAGAATCCAAAACAAAGTGAACAAATCAATAAGTTAAGGAGCTGAATAGAAGATTTCAAAGGGCAGATTGGGAAGACAAAGCAAAATTTTATAATGAAGTGTGCAAGGCACTAGAGTCAGAAAATCAAAATGGCCAAACTTGCTCAACATACCTAAAGCTAAAGGAACTAAAGAACAAATTCAAAGTATGATTTGCAATACTTAAGGATGCTACAGACATAATATTGAATAATACAGGAAGCATTAAAATAAATTGGAGGAGAATACAAAGTCACTGAACCAAAAAGAATTGGTTACACAGAATAATTTCAATGAACAACATATGATCAAGAGGCAGTGGTGATGATAGAGGAAGCGCAAGCTGCTCTGTAGGATTTGGCAAAAAATAAGGCCCCAGGAATTGGTGGAAGACTGACTTATTTTAACACACAGATGTTATCCTGGATGTGCTCACTAGGTTGTGCCAAAAAATGTGGAGGACAACTACCTGGCCAACAGACTGGAATATATCCATACTTATCCCCATTCCCAAAAATGTGACTTAACAGAGTGTTGAAATTATTGAACAGTATTACTAATGTCACACACAAGCAAAATCTTACTAAAGATTATCCAAAAATGACTGGAACAGAACATTGACAGAGAACTGCCAGACGTACAAACTGAGTTTAGAAGAGGTCGTGGTGCTAGAGACATTATTGCCATTGTCAATAGAAAGCAGAGAGTACCACAGGAATGTCTGTCTGTGTTTCATTGACGATACAAAGGCTTTTGACTGTGTGGATCACAATAAATTGTAACTAACCTTCGGGAGAATGGGAATCCTAGAATACTTGATTGTGCTCATGGGAAACCTATACTTAGACCAGGAAGCAGTTGTCAGGACAGAGCAAGGAAACACTGCATGGTTCAAAATCAGGAAAGGAGTGCCTCAGGTATGTGTCCTGTCTCCAGTATCTTTTCAATCTAAATTCAGAACAAATCATTTGGGAGGCTGGGCTTTAAAAAGAGTAATGTGGATTTAGAATTGGAGGAAGACTCAACAAACAACGTTATACAGATGATACAACCTTGCTTGATGAAACTGAGTAGGACCAAGTGTGTGATGAAGGAAGTCAAGGACTGTAATCATCAATAAGAAATGAAACTCAACATCAAGAAGACTAAGATTCTCACCACTGAGCCAATTGGCAGCACCATGATAGATGGAGAAGAGATTGAGTTTGTTAACCATTACAGCTTACTCTTGGCACCAACAGTTAGGTTATCAAAAGATGAATTGCACTGGGAAAATTTGCTGTCAGGGACCACTCCAAAATACTGAGAAACAATGATATCAGTTCAGAGACTAAGGTACATCTGATCCAGGTCATGGTATTTACTATTTCTTGTTATGTATCAGAGAGCCAAACTATGACTAAGGAGGACAGAAGAAGAATCAATACCTTTGAGTTGCAGTGCTGGAGAAGAGTCTTGAACCCTGGACCACGAAGAAAACAAATGTGTGTCTTGGAAAGGGTAAAACCAAGTTTCTCCTTGGAGGCAAGGATTTTGATATTTCTTCTCACATAATTTTGGGCACAGGATCAGGAGTTGTCAGGCCCTGGAGAAGGACATATGCTTGGAAGGCTGGAAGGATAGTACAGGAGAGGAAGACTCTGGATAAGATATATTGATATAGTAACTGGGACAATGTGGTTAGGTGTGTAGAAGTCGATGAGACAGAGTCATGATAGAGCAGGCTTTAGAGCTGTTGTACATAGGTTGTCTATGAGTTTCAGGTAACTCAACACCACATAACAGGAGCAACAACTTCACAATGAATTAAAAATAGATTGTCATTAAGTGGGGTGAATAATGTCCCCAAAGTGGAATATATTTGAGCATACTTAACTGGAGGAAAGGTAATTCAAGTTGGTATGTTATGAAAGTAGTAATAGCATCACATAGTTTTGCAATAGAAAACAATATTTGCTCTTAGACTTAAATTATAGGTACAATTTAAATGTGTAAATATGAAGAGAAAGCAGAATTAAATTTCCCAGGGAGAATGCAATAGAGTATGAACATAGAGAAATGAACATCTGAAATCTATTTAGCATATTTTGGCTTGGAAACTCTTAGAAGTTAGTTTGGAAAAGGTTTTGGGAGTCACACTGTAAAGGATTTTGATGTTATTTGGATAATCTCTGATAGATAATATAAACAAATAAATTTTTATTATAATATTGAAAAGATTTTATATTGGATTGATAAATGTCTGAAATGGACAAATAAAAATATAAGGAATAATGTCAGTCTAGAGCCTAAGGTGCACCTGATCCAGGGCTTTGCAATTACTTGCTATACATCAAAAGGCTGGACAATAACTAAGAATGATAGAAGAATTGATGTCTTTGAGTTGTGGTTCTGGAGAAGAATATTGAATATATCACTGACTACCAAGAGAGTAAACAGGACTGTCTTAGAGAGGGTGATACCAAGCTATTCCTCATAGTCAAGGATTTTGAAGCTTTTTCTCACCAGAAGGAACCAGTCCTTGGAGAAGGACATCATGCTTGGCAGGGTAGAGGGACAAAGCAAGAGAGGAAAATCCAGAATGAGATGGATTGACACAATTACTGGGGTAATGAGAATAGATGTAAGGGAGACAGTAAGAATGACTCAGGATAGAGAGAGGTTAAAAGCTATTGTAGAGTCATTATGAATCACAGGTGACTTGATGGCACATAACAACCACAACAACTTAATGTGGGAATAGTTAAAATACATTTTTTAAAGGTGAGTGAAATTTATATGAAAACAGGAGAATGAAGCTTCAGAAAGGCAAAGGGGAGAGATATTTGAACAAAAAAAACAGGAGCGAAAGTGAAAAACCTACACTTTTAAATGCCATGTTAAAAATAGATAATCTTTTAAAAAGTCATCCAAGAAATGTTTTACATAAAACTTTTTTATTTTATACTTTTTTTCTCAATTAGAACATTATGCTTGCAAAAGTGGAAGAATGGCAAATGAGAGAAAGACCTCCAAAAGCTGACTGAGCTAGTGACTGTAAGAATGGGCTTGTGAGTGTCAGATTGTTAGGATAGTACAGGATAGGACAGGATTCCGATCTGTTGTTCATAGGATCGCTATGAGTCATTCTTGACTGGAGAGCACCTTACAACAACCACAAGGTGTCATTACCATCATTTGTTTTGGATCTTAGTAAATCCACTAATAAGTTGCTTATTGTGAGATTTAAAAGAATAAATTTAGCCTATTTTTTAAAGAAACTTTTTATTTTATACTGGTAGCCTATTTTTAAAAGAATTTACTAGTGTAAGAGAATTTACTGGTATGGATGAATGAATAAAAATCTGTGAATCAGTATCATTTTCTTCCCTAGTGAATAAATGTGTTGTCCCTTTTTAATGTGTAAATGCATAATTTCTTTTAAAATTAAGCTAGAAAATGAAGTTATTTTAGCTATATATAATAATTTGATGATATTCTTAATAATTAACATAGAGAAGTTAATATACTTCTCAAGAATAATTGTGAAATTAAATTGAAGGTTTTTATCAATTTTTTTAGTACTCATTAAGTGTTCATTTTAATTTGGATGAAAAAAATTAAATAAGAAAGGAGAATGTATGTTGTCAATTAAGCTATGATTTTGAGATGATAGCTCTATTCTGTAAGCATAAAATAATAACTTAGTTGATTTAGAGTAGCACTAAACCTTAACAGCAAATAATGAAAAGTTAAGCTGCTAGTTCAATTTCCCACCAGACAGTTCTGTTATTTAGGAATGAGAGCTCCCATATATCAGTGATAAAATGTGGAAAAGAAGTCTCCTTGGTTGTAAAAATACCTGGTGTATGTAGTAAAATCTATAAATTATAACATTTTAAAATGATATCATTAATGACTAGAATAATTTTTTGTGTTATTTTGTACTTTTGTGTTTTCTTTTGTGAATTGATGGATTAGCCACAAGGCTTTTTATTCTTTTTAAATGGTTATTGAAATTAGCATCCTTATAAAAATTTAAAAAATTAAGATAAGGTTACAAAAATCAAAGGAAAATAAAATCGTTGAATTTATTTCACCTTTTGTGGTTGTTATTATTGATTCCCGTTGATTTGAGAATGACTCATAGTGACCCTATGAGCAAAAGATCTGAAGCCTTTCTAGAACTATAGTCGTTTCTCACAGTTCATAATTCGCAGTGGCATGTTACTTAGGAAGTAGATGACATTTCAAATTTTACCTCTCATACACACACAAACATGGGCACATGCACACACATTTTCTCCTTCAATTTTCAATGTTTTATTTATCGTGATTGTAAATTGTCATTGTTTGTTGTTATGTGCCATCGAGTCACTTGCGACTCATAGCAACCCCTATGTACAAGAGCCCTAAACCCTGCTCTATCCTTTGCCAACCTCACCATCTCCGACATACTCACTCCCACCACCCCAGTCACAGAATCGATTTATCTCATCGAGGGTCTTCCTCTACTGCGCCGTCCCTCCACTCTCCCAAACATGATGTCCCTCTCCAAGAACTGGTCCCTCCTTGCAACATATCGGTTGATGAAGCTTCAGAATCCTTGCCTCCAAGGAGCAGCCCGGCTTCACCCTCTCCAGGACAAACCTGCTCATTCTCCTAGCAGTCCATGGTATATTCAACACTCTTCTCCAGCACCACAGCTCAAAGGCATCAATTCTCTTTCTATCATCCCTAGTCACTGTCCAGCTCTCAGATACATAGCATGTAATTGCGAAGACTATAGCCCGGATCAGTCACACCTTAGTCTCCAGCCTGATGGCATTGCTTTTCAGTACTCTTAAGAGGTTCCTCACAGCTGACATTCCCATCGCAATTTGTCTCTTGATTTTCTGGCTGTTTGTACCAAGAGAGTTGACTATGAATCCAAGCAAACTAAAACTGTTAACTGATTATAATTATTACAAATGTATTAAAATTAACAAATGATGTTTTGTTGGCTATAGGCATAAAAATTAACACTAGTCCAGAGGACTATCTCTTTAAGCACTGTTGTTTTTATGTGCTCTCAAGTCAGAATCGGCCTCTACGTGATCCTCCAGAGGATTTTCAAAGGCTGTGAATCACATAAGAGGAGATTGTCCATTTTTCTCCTGGGGGGCAAATGATGCGTGGATGTGAATCAAGTATCTTTGTGTTAACAATACAATTCCTTACCTCCATTTTCTCTAGGTACTAGGTCACATATCTTTCCAAATCAGATATGTTACTTATTTCAATTTTATTGGTTGGGTTCTATGTGAAGTGGAGTCCTATTTCCTTTGGCAGAAATTTTGAAATATATGAACTTTCATAAATGGCGATAGTTCTAGAAAGGCTTCAGGTCTTTGGTTCATAAGGTCGCTATGAGTCATGCTCGACTCGGTGGGAATTAATAGCAATAACAACAAAATAAAATTCTTCAGATAAATATAAGAATATTTAATATCATATGCACATAATTCTGAGATCAACATAGCATAAAATATTGATAATTGCTGTTTATTGTTACCTTGTGTTGTTATTGTTCTAGCATAATAAATTTTTCACTTAAATGTGAAGACGTCTAAGATCACAGTAGTAGACCATTGAAGAAATGCTAGTTGTTACAGCTATCAGTCACTTCAGAGGAGCAAGCACGTGGAGATTGTAGGGAGAAAAACTAATTCCTTAAAGTTCACATGAATTTCTTTGTGAAAACAGAAATTTTAATGGTGCATGAAGTATAATAAAAGACTCAGAAATAGACTTGGAAGGAGGATATGACTAGGTAAATAATAAGACTTCCTCAAAATATAGAGATATAGATAAGAACCAGAATGGCATGATAGTTATGAAGTGAGGTTAAGGTAATTATTTAGAGAACCAGTTAGATATGTGTCATAGAGATGAATAGAAACCATTCAAGAGACAGGTATAATGTAGGATAAGATAAGTATATTATGACTGACTAGTACCACACTTTGAAGCAAGCTGAATGTAAATAGTATGGATGTTTTTCTCATTTTTCTCTTATGCAATTGTTAGCAATGTGGTGATTATATGAAAGGAAATGCATTTTAAAAATAACTGGTCAATTTGGGGGAGGGGACAATGAAACACAACCCACATGATTTTCTTGGACACCCCCTTTTGCAATGTTCTGCTCTAAAATAGTGTAAACAATTAATTTGATAAAATAAAAGAATAGGTGAAAAAAATTAAAGCAGTGATCATTGTTTTGTAATTAAGTGAAAAAAGTGCATGGGAACTGCACTTTTGAAAGAAGTTTAGAAGAAATTTAGAATGCATTTGAAAATATCAAGTATTTGTGTAGTTATCGTGGTCTGTACTCTCTAATATTCTATGTATGTAGTTAATAAATTACTTAAGTTATAAATGTTAGAAGTAAGTCTCTGACAAAATAAAGTTACATATATCAAGTGATCTAATTTATGTTACTTGTAATTCCCTAAGAAAGAATAAAGAAAAAACATTATCTTAAAAAGCGATATTTTAAAATATTCCAGATTGATGAAAGAAATTAACCTGACACCCACAAAACTAGGGAAACATCAATTAATGTATTTATAACAAAGAAAACCCCAAGTAAAATTCTTAGTTATACATATTTTAGGCAAACAACTGAAAAAAAAAGCAAATAAAGAAAATCCAAGGGAACAATGATACA
Organism: Elephantulus edwardii; assembly: GCF_000299155.1. NCBI lineage: Eukaryota > Metazoa > Chordata > Mammalia > Macroscelidea > Macroscelididae > Elephantulus > Elephantulus edwardii. The sequence continues at coordinate 14,676,004 of NW_006399762.1, forward strand.
AATTATGACTGCCTTGTATCAAAAATAAGATGTAAGAAATAAGACAAAAGAAAAATACTTTAAAATACTAAAAGAAACAAAATAAAATACAGACACTGGCAACTTAACAGTTCTATATTCAGTAAGCATATTTTCCAATATTAGCTGAAATAAAACATTTGAGACAAAATTAAGTGGAAATAATTGTGTTTCTAATCCATTAAAGAATGCTCAAAATATATTCATGCGGATGAAATGAAAAGACAACATAGAAAGCCAGGATCTAACAGGCAGCAGTGAACAACAAAAGTAGATATAAGAATCTTTTTTGTTTTGATTTACATCTCTCTTATTTTAAAGAAATAATTACAATGCTATAAAAGAAAATGTATCGTACCTGGTGTTCAGAATCTGAGCTGCAATCTTGAAAGCACGCAGTTCAAATCCGCCATCTGCTCTGTGGGAGAGGATGGACATTTTCCTCCATGAATAACCTCTAAAAACCCGCTGGAGTGTCAGCTTTGGGTCAGTTTTGACTCGATGGTACACAACAGCAATGATCTATGTTGTTGTTGTTATGTGCCGTCGAGTCTCTTGTGACTCATAGCGACCCTATGTACAACAGCCCTAAACTCTGCTCTGTCCCGTGCCAATCGCACTGTCTCTGACACTCCCATCCCGATTATCCCAGTTACTGAATCAATCCACCTCATAGAGGGCCTTCCACTCCTGCGCCTTCCCTCCACTCTCCCAAGCATGATGTCCTTCTCCAAGGACCCGTCTCTCCTCACAACATGTCCAAAGTATGTTAGATGGAGCCTTAGAATCCCTGCCTCCAAGGAGCCACCCGGTTTAACCCTTTCCAGGATGAAACTGTTTGTTTTCCTAGCAGTCCATGGTACCCTCAATACTCTTCTCTAGCACCACAGCTCAAAGGCATCAATTCTCCTTCTATTCTCCTTGGTCATTGTCCAACTCTCTGATGCATAACAAGTGATTGTGAAGACCATGGCCCGTTTCAAACGCACCTTAGTCTCCAGAGAGACTCCATTGCTCTCCAGTACTTTGGAGAGGTTCCTAAATTATTTTTAAAAATTAGTTTCCCTTTGACAGATGTTAATTTCTCTAGAGATTTTTTAAATAATTATGTTATACTTACCAATTCTTATAGGTGTTATGAGGAAGGAACTGCATACCTAATGTTCAATTTTAAAAATAAAAAAGATATACATGATTAGAAAGTTAATTTACTAAATAAGAAATATAACCAAAAATATTCCTCTAGATGTTTAAAAAATTCTTTTATTACAAAAGCAAATAAATAACAGTTGTTGCCACACTAGTTCTGATTCATGGCCAATTCATATAGATTAAAGCAGGACTTTGTTCAAGGGGATTAATACGATTAATCAACTGATTGTTTTTGTTTTCCATGTGAGATTATCAGCCTCATTTTGTAGGCCTATTTGAACTTAAACTGACAACCTTTATGAGCAACTTACGTATTTGCATGAACCATGCAATTTAGTATATTGTGACAAAAAGTCTTAGAGGGTGAGAATAAGAAAACAAAAGGAAAAGATAATAGAACTGCATCTGGAAATGTTAATATAGTTTCATTTAAACAATCATTTTAATGAAGAATTTTGGAAGTGGTTGCAGTGGAATGTCAAGTCTGTCCCTAAGTCAAATATCACATGTATTAATATAATCTGCTTTTAATGTATTTATTAGAAATTTTTTCCTTTTTTTTATTAATTTAGTTTGTTTATTTTTCATTTCAATGAACATCTACAGAGATTTTGGAATTCCATTCATTCATTGTTGCACCCTTCTCCCC
>NW_006399762.1:14677922-14689618 GCF_000299155.1 Elephantulus edwardii
CTGCAACCCTCATTGCGTACTCCTACGATAAAAATAATGCCCTAAAATATAATACTTTTTAAAGAGAGTATGTCATATTAACAACATTGCCCTATGTGTCAATGACACATTGGTCCAGAATAGAAAATTTAGTTGCAAGTAGACACTTAATTCTGTGGGTTTTATGAGAAGCTTTTTCCCCTAGAAATCCTTATTGTGAGGTTACTCTAGTAAATTATTTACTAAAGCACTGAAAGATGAAGGAAATTGCTATGACTTCATCTCAAAACATTTAAAACACTGAAGTTTATGGCAGAGCTAATAGGGAAGTCTGTCAGCTTCAGAAAAAAAAACAAAAACAAAAACAACAGTATCCTGTCTGACATTTATACATCTGAGAACACGCAAATGCTGCTGACAATACTGTTGGTGAGATACTGTGTTAAATGCATATGTTTGTGTTTCCTGGATGTTTTTTCCTTCATTCTTTTAATTTGATAAACAAATACTGTCATCATTTTGATATCTTTTTCTGGCATCAACTTGCCTATTGCTTAATCATAAACAATTTCTCATAGCTACCTGAACATATTTTGCCATGTCATCTGTCAAGGTCTTCCATATTCTTTCTTCTCTCTTCTAGAATTGATTCTCCTTCTCATCTAACTTGTATTAGTTGTGCTCAAGTACTTGTTACTGTTGTGCATTTTTGAATCAGATCCAACTCATAGCTGACCTCCAGTGGATTTACAGAAACACTAACACTGGAGGAGATTGTACATCTCCCGTGGAGAGCCTAGTGAATTGAAACTACATGCTGATGTACTCGTTGTTGCTGTATACCATCGAGTCAGAACCAACCCTCCTTTCTGAGAAAGCTAATCACACAAGAAGGGATTGCCCACCTTTCTTCCACCGACTAGTTAATGAATTTTAATTGCATACATTTGTTTTGGCAACATAAGTTCTTAACACTGAACCACCAGAGCTTGCCAGATATTATTAGTCAAGTTTATATAGTGCTTAAATAGTGAGTCACTAAAGCTCCTGAAATTTCCCTTAAGAACTTCAAATTCACTCTGTTTTGAAATTATATCCTAGTTCCTCTACAGTCTTGTTCTTTCTTTGCCTGTGAATGGCACCAATATACCTGTCAGCAGCAGTAAATTTGATTCCTTCCTTATGATGTTCTCATGGATCCAATCTCTGTCCAATATTTATGTACTGTTATCTTTCTTCTCTATCTATAGTTTTCTTCCTCAGCCCAGAGTTTCCCATATCAGGCTGACTCAGCTTCAAAACTATTTGCAAAAAAAGGTTATCCAGATGATAGGCATAATTTGCTTGATTAAAGATAATCAATGGAACCTGCTTACTTTGATGATACAATTAAAATCTTTTAGTTTGGAATGCAAATTCTAGCGTCAATCTTTTTCTAGCATCCACTTACATATTCCTCAATCATAAAGAATGTGTTGTAATTACCTGAATGCATTTTTTCATGTCATCTCTCAAGGATTTCCATATCCTCTTTTCTCTTTTGGGATAGTCCATCTTCTTAATGAACTTGTGTTCAACTTCAGACCTCAATGATCTCTTGCTAATCTTGTCCAAAGGCCCATTTACACATTATTTAAATAAACAAAGTTTTGCTACAGCTTGCAGATTAACATTGTTATTTTTACCCATTGGACTGTAAAATCATAAGAGGAATGAGTTACATTTCACTCTTCTTACTCCCTCTACTTTTTTGCTGATTCTTCATATTCTTGTAACCTCAGACATTCTCTTCCTTTCACACATTTAGACCATTTGTTACTTCGGCTAGATATAGTCTTGGTTCACTGTCACACTCTTCAAGATGTTGCTCAAATTCCACTTGCTTAGTGAGTCCTGTAATTACTACTCTATTTAGACGTGAAATCACTTTTAATCCTATTCCAAGAAAACCTTATTCCTCACATTCTATCAACCACTAAAATATATTATTTATTCATTAAGCTTATGGACTGTCTCCTCTCGTCATAATATAAAAAGAGCTACTCATTAATTTTGTTCTCTAAGACATCTTCAAGAATCACACATTATGCACTCCAGAAATATTGGATGGATTGGTAGATAGCAGAAATAGCAAGAGTTATTTTACTTAGCAGAGTGTCAAGTGCATATGTTGTTGTTAGTTATTGTCAAGTAGGAGCCTATGAACAACAGATCTGAACCCTGTCCTATCCTGTGCCATGCGCGTCATCTCTGTGCTACATACTTGAGCCCCCTGGTATAGCCATTGTGTCAGTCAGTCTCATTGAGGGTCTTCATCTCTTTCATTGACCTTCTATCTTTCTTAGCATGATGTTTCATCCCACCAAACAACATAACAAGCCCCAATGTAGGCAAATAATTATCCTTGCCTTTAAGGAGTAATTTGGATGAACTTTCTGCAAGCTATACCTACTTTTTTTCTTTTTGATCTATAGTCAATACTCTTCTCTAACATCAGGACATAAAGGAATCGTTTTTTTTCTTCTGTTATTTTTATTCATTGTCCTACCCTCAGATGCATAGTAAGTGATTGAGAAGACCATGGTCTGAATTAGGCACACCTTATTCTTTAAACTGACTTCGTTGGTCCTCAGTTCTTTGAAGAACTTCCTGAAAGCCAACTTTCCCAATGTAATATGTTGTTTCTTGCCTGCTGGTAGCAACAGCATTGATTGTGGATCCAAGTAAGATGAAAATGTTGACAATTTGAATTTTTCTTCCATGGTATTATAATTTGCCATCATCTCAGTGGTGAGGATTTTTGTCATCTGGATGTTGAGAAGTAATCCTTATTTTAAGTTGTAGTCATTAATCTTCTGTAGCAAGTAATTAAAACACATAGAGATATTCCAGAAATGTTTATAAATCTTAAAATTTTTGGATAATTTTATTTTTAAAAGAAAATGAAATTTAGGCAAAAATAGTGCATTTTGTGAGTCTAAATGCATTCCACCTTTATCACATGAATATTAAGCAATAATCAGTTTCATTTCCCTATAAAGGTACTTAAATGATTTTCTATATTTTCCAATCTCTAATTTAGGCCAGACATAAAAAACCCACTATTTGTCAAATTAGTTCTAAAATAAATGAAAAGTTACAATCTTAAATATTCTACAAGTAATGTACAACTTACAGAAGTAATACATCTGCTATAGTAGAATAACTTTCTATTATGTGTTCAAATTGTACTGTGAGTCAGGTTGATTGAGAAGGGGTGGCTAGTGTGACGAGCAACAAGATGAAGATATATTTATAGCAACCCCATGCTCGGGGCCAGCTTACTTACAGGATGACAAATAGACATGCTCTTTGTCTGCTACAGCTCAGAAAGCCTCCTATTGCATTCGTTTCACATAGTGCACCCAAAGCTTAGGGGTTGGAGGATAAAGTATTACCAAGTGCCAGCTGAAAAAGCAGTCTGTAAATTCCTTCAGCTCTCAAAGGGATAAAAAAGGAATTAAAATATTTTATAAATTCTACCTTCCCTATACCTCTACACAAATAGTCTTTTATAGTCTTGATAAGTAGTAAATAATAAAGAAAATTTAAAAGCAAAATGAGTATTATTTTACAGAGTCTTTTTGATTAATAACCTTTAAATTTTCACTAGTTTCTTTAACAAAATGTTATTTTGTGCCACAAGTCACCTACTACTCATAGTGACCATATGTAAGATATCTCTGAACCCTGCCCTATCCTGAGTCAATCTCCCTGACACCAACACACCTACTCCCATTACCCCTTTTATTGTGTCAATCCATTTCATCAAGGGTCATCTCCTTCTGCACTGTCCCTCCACCCTTCCAAGCAAGATGTCCTTTTTCAAAGGCTGGTTTCTCGGGGCCACCTACTCAAGGTATGTGGGACTGACCTTCAAAATCCAAGGAGAAACTTGGTTTCCCACTGTCCAAGACAGAACTGTTCTCTCTTCTGGCAGTCCATGGTATGTTTAATATTCTTCTTCAGCTCCACAACTCAAAGGTGTTGATTCTCCTTCTGTTGTCCTTTTCATTATCCAGCTTTCTGATGTTGTTTTTTGTGCCATTGAGTTGACTGCAACGTCATGATAGGTCTGAAACCTTTCTCCTGGTCCAATCTCACTGTCTCTGACACATTTACACTCATTAACCCAGCTATTGTGTCAGTTCATCTCATCTAGTGTCTTCCTTTCCTGCACTGGCTCTCCATCCTACCAACCATGATATCCTTTTCAAAGGACTGATCCATCCTGACAACATGCTCAAAGTATATGATGCAGAGCCTTAAAATTCTTGCATTCAAAGGAGAACTTGGTTTCACCATCTCCAGGACAGATTTGTTAGATCTCTGGCAGTCCATAGTATGTTTAATATTCTTCTATAGCTCCACAGCTCAAAGGCATAGATTATTCTGTATTCTTTGGTCATTGTCCAGCTTTCTGATTTATAGCAAGTAATTGTGAAGACAATGGCCTAAATCAGGTACACTGTAGTCTCTAGATTGACATCCTTGCTCTTTCACATCTGTAGTGGTTCCTGACAGCAGATTTTCCTAATTAATTTCATCTTTCAATGTCCTTACTTCCAGTGCTAAGAGTGTTGATTGTGGAACCATGAAAGCTGAAATTGTTATCAGCCTTAAACCCTTCTCCATTTATTATGGTTCTGCCAGTTAACCCAGAGATGAGAATATTTATTTTCTTAATGTTGAGCTTCAATTCATATGGAAGACTAAAGTCCTTGACATTTTGCAGCAAATGATTCAGGTCCTCCTCAGTTTCAGCAAGCAAGGTTTTGTTATCTGCATAACACAAGATGTTGGTGCATCTTCCTTCAATCCTGATAGCACATTCCTTATAATAAAATCCAACACTCAAATGATCTGTTCCATATACAGATTGAATAGGTATGGAGACAAGGTGCATCCCTGATGTACTTCTTTCCTGATTATGAACCATGCAGTGTTTACTTGCTCCGTTCTGATCACTGCTTTCTGGTCCAAGTATAGGTTTTACAAGAGCACAATCACATGTTTCCCATTCTTCTCAAGTTTAGCCACAATTTGTTGTGATCCACACAGTCAAACGCTTTTGCATAGCCAATGAAACACTGAAAGACATTCCTTTGTTACTCTTTTTAGGCAGGATCCATCTGATATTTGTGACAATGTCTTTAGTGTCACAGCCTCTTCTAAACCCAGTTTATATTTCTAGTAGTTTTGGGTGAATGTACTGATCCAGTGAATTTTGGATAGTCTTCAGCAGGATTTTGCTAGCATGTGGCATTAGTGATATTGTTTGATAATTTCCACATCTTTTTTTGAAGCAAGAATAAATATGGTTCTCTTTCAGTTAGTTGGTCAGGTAGGTGACAAGTTGACATATGACATATTACAAATTGTTGATTTTAAAGCTTTATGTTTTTCACTCTTTAATTTAATATTTATCTACTCAAATGAATACAAGCTTATAAAGCTAGTTTAATAGAGATAGATAAATAGCAGGACACATATTTATGTTTAAATAAATAAAAGTTAAGCAGGTCATATGTCCACAAGTAAAGACAGCAAGGCATTGGATACTTGGTAGTTGGTAGTATTCAATGATTAACTGGCTAGGGATCTACAGACCCTAGGCTTTTCACACACTCATCCTTTTCCTGATATATTCCACAAGTAATAACCATTGAAACATACTATGCTATGAATTAAGGATCAGCATGAACCTAATCCCCAAAATGTGAGGATAGATCCAGTCCTTACATTCAGATTTCTCTATCCCCTCTTCCCTATGTAGCATTCTCTCTCTGATACTACCTACTCACAGCTCACTCAAAACTCACAAATCAAAAGGGCACATTTCTCCAGAAAACTAACAGAAAAAAGAAAAATAATCAGATTCTAGCCACAAACTTAAGGAGTACACAAACACCCCAACTTTCTGATTTATTGGGTATAAATTCAGGCCTAGTTTCCCACTCTGCATTAGAGAGCTGGAGAGTGACTAGAGATGATTGAAGGAGAATTGATGCCTTTCAGCTGTGGTGCTGGAGAAGAGTATTGAATATGGACTGCTAGGAAAACCATGGACTGCTAGGAAAACAAACCGATACATCCTTGAGAGGATGAAACTAAGGTGCTCCTTGGAGGCAAGGATTCTGTTGAAGGGTGATATTTTTCCTGGAGTAAGATGATATCTCATGTTGTTGTTGTTATGTGCTGTCGAGTCGTTTGTGACTCATAGAGAGCCTATGGACAACAGCCCTAAACCCTGCTCTATCCTGTGCCAATCACATTGCCTCTAACACACCCATCCTGATTACACCAATCACTGAATCGATCCACCTCACAGAGGGCCTTCCCCTCCTGTGCTGTCCCTCTACCCTACCAAGCATGATGTTCCTCTCCAAGGACCTGTCTCTCCTTACAACATGTCCAAAGTATGTCAGACGAAGCCCCAGAATCCTTGCTTCCAAGGAGTAGCCTGGTTTTACCCTCCCTAGGATGAATCTGTTTGTTTTCTTGGCAGTCCGTGGTACATTCAATACTCTTCTCCAGCACCACAGCTCAAAGGCGTAAATTCTCTTTCTATCCTCCCTAGTCATTGTCCAACTCTCTGATGCATAAAAAGTGATTGAAAAAACCATGGCCTGTATCAGGTGGACCTTAGTCTCCAGAGAGACACCGTTGCTCTTGAGTACTTTAGAGAGGTCCTCATAGTTGTTTTTATTTTAATCTTCCTAAGAATTGGGGGTTTTGAACATTTCTTCATGTGTTTCTTTGCCATCTGAATGTCTTCTTTGGTGAAGTGTCAGTTCATATTCTATGCCCATTTTGCAATAGGTTAGTTTACCATTTTCTTATTGAAGTGTTGGAGTTTATTTACTATACATTTTAGATATGAGTCCTTTATCAGATATAGCATTACCAAATACCTTTTCCCAGTGTGTGGGCTTCTTTTTTACCCTGTTGCAGAAGTTTTTATGTTCATAGGAATTAGATTCTTAGCAGGTCCCATTCATCTAATTTATTCTCTCCTGGTTATAGGTTTTTAAAAATGCTCAGAAGACTATTCATATTGTGTATTAGCGATTCTAGAGTTTTTTCAAGCTTTTCTCTAATGAAGTTTATAGTCTTTGGTTTTACAGGTAGGTCCTACACCCACTTTAAGCTCCTCTTTTTGTGTGTGAATAGTGTGAGATATGGGTCTTGCTTGAGTTTTCTATACATCGTTTTCCAATTTTGCTGACACACTCGTTAAAGAGGCTTTCATTTCCTCACATAATTGATTTTGTCTCCTTTTCAAAAATGAATGGAGAATATGTTGTTGTTGTTGTTGTTGCTGTTATGTGCCATTGAGTCCTTTGCAACTCATTTCAACCCTATGTACAACAGACATAAACCCTGCTATATCCTCTGTCAACCTTATAGTCTCTGACACACGTATCCCCATTACCCCAGTGACTAAATCAATCCACTCATGGAGGGTCTTTCTCTCCTGCGCTGTCCCTCCTCCCTCCCAAGAAAGACGTCCCTCTTCAAGGACTGATCCTGCCTTGCAACATGTCCAAAATATGTCATACAGAGCTTCAGAATCCTTGCGTCCAAGGAGCAACCTGGCTTAACCCTCTCCAGAATGAACTTGTTTTTCTCCTATCAGTCCATGGTATACTCAATATTCTTTTCCAGCACCACAGCTCAAAGGCATCAGTTCTCCCTCTGTCATCGCTAGTCATTTTCCAGCTTTCTGATGCATAGCAAGTGATTGCAAAAACCATGGCCTATATTAGGCACACGTTAGTCTCCAGACTGATATTGTTGCTCTTTAATACTTCGTAGAGGTCTCTGACAACAGACTTTCCCAGTGCAATTTGTCTTTTAATTTCCTGGCTGCTGGTACCAAAAGTGTTGTTTGTCGAGCCAAGTAACCTGAAGCTATTAACAATCTCAATCTCTAACCTAATAAGTATCTATCCTAATGCTACCACTTGGCCCAGTGGAAAGAACCTACGTTTTCTTGGTGTTGAGCACAGGTGGATGAACTGATTTCTGGTTTTCAATTATATTCCATTATTCTACTTGTCTGCTACTTTACCAGTATCAGGATGTCATGGCCATTATGTCTGTGTAGTAGGATTTGAGATAGAGGAGTGGGTTGCCTCCTAACTCGTTTTTCTTTTTCAGGAGTGTGTTGCTTTTTCGGGGTCTCTTTCAGTGGAAATTGCCTTTTTCCATCTCGTTGAAGAATGGAATTGGTATTTGTATTGAGATTGCATTGAATTTATAAATAGCTTTTGGTGGAGTTGTCATTTTCACAATATTAGGTCTTCCTATCCATGAGCGTGGTATATTCTTCCATTTCCCTAGGTACATTGTGCTTCTTGTTATAATGTTTGTAATTTTCTTTGAATAGGTCTTTACTGTTTCTAGTTAGATTTACTCCCAAGTATTTAATCTTGTGCTTACATATTGTGATAAGTACTCTTTTAATTAGATCCATTTCTGTCTTCTTTTAGTTACAGTAGAGAAATCCAATTGATTTTTGTATGTTGATTTTGTATCCACTTCGCTGAATTGGTTGACTCTGTCCAATAGGTTTCCTCACTAAATATTTAGGGTTTTCTAAGAATACTATAATTTCATCTGCACATAGAGATAATTTTTAACTCCTTTTTGCCAATTTAGATACCTCTTATTTCCTTTTTTTTTTTTGTCTTATTGCTATCACTAAGGTTTCCAATACAATATTGAACAGGAGAAGTGATAATGGACATCCGTGCCTAGTTCTTATTCTCAAAGAGAATGCCTTTAAGTTCTCTTTTTTAAGAATGATTTTGGCTCTTGGTTTTGTTTATATACTATTAACTACGTTGAGGAAATTTCCCTCTAGTCATATTTTTTGAGTGTTTTAATCAAGAAACAGCATTAAATTTTTCCAAAAGCCTTTTCTGCACCAATTGATAAGATCATGTGTTTCTTGTTCTCTGCTTTGTTAATGTGATGAATTACACTGTTATTTTATTGAACCATCCTTACATACCTGTTAAGAATCTCACTTGGTGATATTTAATTATATTTTTTATTAATAATTCGATTCTATTAAGTGATTTTGCATCCATGTCCATGAGAGATACTAGCCTATAATTTTCTATTTTGATTGTCTCTTTCCCTGATTTTGGTATGAAGGATACATTTTCTTCATAGAATGAGTCTGGGGAAATTGCATATTTTTCCATTTTCTGAAATACTTTATGTAAAGTTGGTGACAGTTATTCTCTGAATGTTTGATAAAATTTACTAATAAAACCATCTGGTCCAGGGGTTTTTTGTTGTTATGGTTGGAAGTTATTTTGTTACCTGTCTAATTTCTTCTTTAGTAATGGGTCTGTTCAGGTATTCTACTTTGGTCTGTTTCATTTTAGGTAGGCTGTAATTTTCTAAGTATTTGTACGTTTCCTCTAGGTTTTCATATTTCCTTGACTATAATTTTTAGCAAATCCATTGTTAACATTTTTTTATTTTAACTGATTCTGTTGTGACATTGCCCTTTGCATCTATTATTCTGTTTATTTGTGGTTTTTTTTCTTTCTTTTCCATTAGTAGTTTTGTTAGTGGTTTGTTGATTTTTTTTTGAACTTTTGAAGAACTAAATCCTTTTCTTGTTGATGGTTTCAATTGTTTTGTAATTTTCTATTTCATGATTTCTGCCCTAATATTTATCATTTCACCTTTTCAGAGGGTGTCTCACGGCTTCATCTTGCTTGGATCCACAATTAATAGACACTAAGACTTGAGTCAGATGCACCTTAGTCCTCAAACTGACGTCAGTACTCCTCAATAATTTGGAAAAGTCTCTAACTGCAAATTTTCCTAATGCATTAGTAGTGTTTCCAATTCTTAACTATGCGCCTGAGACCTGGGCAATGTATAAGGATGACAGAAAAATAATTTATGTCTTTGAACTGTGGTGTTGGATAAGAGCACTGAACATTCTATGGACAGCCAAGAAAAGGAACAGAAATGTCTTGGAGATGCTGCAGTGAGTGGTCTTTAGAGGAAAGAATGATGAGCTTCACCTCACATGCTTTAAATATGTTACTAGGAGGTGCTATTCCTTCGAAACAGAAATGATGTTGGGAAGAGTGGAGGGTTGTTGAGGAAGTGGAAGGCTCTCTACCAGGTGGATTGACACAATGACTGCTACAATGAATTCTTGTGTGTGTCAGGAAGTCTTAGGAAAGCACGGGACAGGACAATGTTTAGATCTTTTGTTCATAGGGTCACTATGAGTTATGCTTGACTCAATGGCACCCACAACAACAAAAGAGAAGGTGTCAGGATTTTGCTGTTCTTTTGCAACTGGCTGGAAATTATAAGTTTAAAAAATCAGTTATCATATTTCCTTCCCTATTTATGTGTTTGCTTATTGCTATAAATTCACCTCTAATTACTACTTTGGTTTTTTCCCTGAGATTTTGGTAAGTTGTGCTTTCATTGTGGTTTGTTTCAAGAAATATTTTTTATTTCATTTTTAAATTTCTTCTATTACCCACTCATGTTAAACAGGGTGTTCTTCAGCTTCCATATGTATGGAACTCCTCCCCCTTTATCCTTTTGTTGTTCATTTCTAATTTTGTATCACTGTGGTATGAGAAGATGTTTTCTATTATTTCTATGTTTTTAAATGTATGCATGCTTGTATTGTGATCTAAAATATGATCTATTCTTGAGAGTGATCAAAGCATATTGGAGAAGGTATACCGCACTTTTCTTGGAGTGCATTAGCCTATGAGACTGAGTTGGTTTACTGTGTGGTTTAATTCTATAGGATCTTTACTGAGTTTCTGGTAGTTCTATCATTTCTTGAGAGTCAGGTATTGAGTCCCTTACTATTTTTGTGGTGTTGTCTATTTCTTTTTTTAAGTTCTCTTAATGTTTGCTTTGTGTAGTTTTCATCTCTATCATTTGGTGTATAGATATATATTATGATTATGACCTCTTTTCTATTGACACTTTAAACATTATATAGTGTCTTTCATGATATCTTTGTTTTTTGTGATGTTTTCTGAAATCTATTATCGTTTATTGCAAATCCAAACAACTATGACATATAATCTCACCCCAGTAAGAATAGCAAAATATAACAGAACAGCAAGCAACAAATGCTGGTGAAGATGTGGAGAAACTGGAACTCTTATTCACTGTTGGTGGGAATGTAAGATGGTGCAACCATTGTGGAAGGCGGTGTGGTACTTTTTCAAAAAATTGCAAATAGAGATACCATTTGACCCAGAAATCCCATTACTGGTAGAGACCATGTCTGCCATCCAAGCAGATATATGCACACCCATGTTTATTGCAACTTTGTTTACAATAGCAGAGTTGGAAGCAGCCTAAGGGCTCATCAAAAAATGAATGGATAGAGAAGCTGTGGTATATCCACACAATGGAATTCTACACAGCATTGAAAAGCAAGGAACTCATGCAATATTGTTCAAAGTGGGTGACCCTGGAGGACATGATGTTGAGTGAAATATCTCAGTCACAAAGGGACAAATACTGCATGGTGCCATTGTAGAATGGGTCTGACATCAGGGTGGGGGTATGACAGAAAAAACTGGATAAATTATGTATAATGTATTGAAACAGATGAGGGAAAGAATAGATTAGAAGTGATATGTGATTGAGTATTATGGTTA
>NW_006399762.1:14692227-14717526 GCF_000299155.1 Elephantulus edwardii
ACTACTCTTTGTCTTTTTCTGGATTCCATTTGCTTAGTATGTTTTTACTATATTTTTTCCACCCTTATAGTTTTAGTCTTTCTTAATGCTCATTTGTGACGCGTGTCTCTTACAGACAGCATCTTGATGGGTTTTGTTTTTTTTATCCAATCTGATACTCTTTTTTCTCTTCATTGGTGTGTCTAAACGATTCACATTCAGTGTAATTATTGAGAAGGAAAGTTTTATTTTTATTATTTTGCTGAGGGTTTTTTTGGCGTTGTTGCTGGTTACTTTGGTCCATCCTGTTTTCTGTGATATCTCTGTAAGAGTGATTTCCTTCAGTATTTTCTGTAATATTTCTCTTGTTTCTATAAACTTCCTTGGATTCTGCTTTTCTGTATCTTGACCTCTCCCATCCTATTAGATGGACAGAATTCTTGGTTAGGAGTTGTATCATTTGAGGGTTGGACATATGTTCTTCCACTATCTTCTATCTCACACAGTTTCTGCTGAGAAATTGACACTTAATTTTATTTGCTCCCCCAGAGCCAAAGAAGAGGAAATTGAAGATTTCTACCAACTTTTACAGTCGGAGATCGATCGAACATGCAATCACGATGCGTTGATAATAATGGGTGACTGGAATGCAAAAGTTGAGAACAGAGAAGAAGAATTGGTAGTTGGAAAACATGAACTTGGAGAAAGAAATGGAGCTGGAGATAGAATGATAGAATTTTGCACAGTGGCTTATTCATTGCAAACACATTTTTTTAAGAGACATAAACACAGGTTCTACACATGGATCTCACCTGATGGTATGCATAGGAATCAGATCGATTGCATCTGTAGAAGGAACCGCTGGAGAAGCTCAATATCAGCTGTGAAAACTATGCCCAGAGCTGATTGTGGAACAGAACACCAACTACTCATATGCAAGTTCAAGCTGAAGCTGAGGAAAATTAAACCGAATCCACGAGAACCAAAATATAACTTTGAGTCTATCCCACCTGAATTTCAGAACCATCTCAAGAACAGGTTTGAGGCCTTGAACACAAATGAGTGAAGACCAGGTAAGTTGTGGGAGGATATCAAGAGTATCATCCAAGAACAGTGCAAACGTTCATTAGAAAGACAGAAGAGGAAGAAAAGACCAAAATGGATGTCAGAAGATACTCTGACAATTGCACTGGAGCGCAGAGAAGCCAAAGCACAAGGAAGAATTCAAGATACTAAAGAGCTGAACAGAAGATTTTCAAAAGGCAACTTGGAAAGACAAAGCAAAATATTACAATGAAATTTACAAGGAGTTGGAGTCAGAAAACCAAAAGTGTTGAACTCGCTCAGCATTTCTTAAGCTCAAGGAACTGAAGAACAAATTCAAACCTTGAGTTGCTATAATCAAGGATGCTTTAGACATAATATTAAATGATCTAGGAGGTATCAAAAGAAGATATAAAGAATATACTGAGTCATTGTACCGAAAGGAATTGACAGACACAGAAGTATTTGATGAAACAACATATGAGCAAGAGCCTATGTTGATGAAGGAAGAAGTTCAAGCTGCTTTGAAAGAAATAGCAAAAAATTAGGCCCCAGGAATAGATGGTGTACCAATTGACATATTTCAGCTAACAGATGCTGCCCTGGATGTGCTCACCAAGTTATGTCAAGAAATCTGGAGAACAACCATTTGGCCAACTGACTGGAAGAGATCTATATTTGTTCCCATTCCAAAGAAAGGGGACCCAACAGAGTGTGGAAACTACAGATCAATATCATTGATTTCACATGCAAGCAAGATTCTACTGAAGATTATCCTAAAACGACTGGAACAGCACAGTAGCAGAGAACTGCCAGAAGTCCAGGCTGGGTTTAGAAGGGATCGTGGTACTAGGGATATTGTAGCTAATGTTAGGTGGATCTTGGCAGACTGCAGTGAGTACCAGAGGAATGTCTATCTATGCTTCATTGATTATGCAAAAGCGTTTGACTGTGTGGGTCATAACAAACCTGTGGCTGACTCTGAAAGAATGGGAATCCCAGAACACTTGATCATGCTAATGCAAAACTTACACTTGAACCAAGAGGCAGTTGTCAGAACAGAGCAAGGAAACATTGCATGGTTCAAAATTGGCAAAGGTGTACGCCAGGGATGTGTCCCATCTCCAGACCTTTTCAACCTGTATGGAGAACAGATCATCCGGGAGGCTGGGCTCTATGAGGAGAAATGTGGCTCAGGATTGGTGGAAGATCCATAAACAATCTGCGTTATGCAGATGACACAACCCTGCTTGCTGAAACTGAGGAGGACCTCATGCACTTAGTGCAGAGGGTCAAGGACTGCAGCCTTCAATATGGTTTGAGGCTCAATGTGAAAAAGACAAAGATTCTCACCACTGGACCCACTGGCGGCATCAGGATGGATGATGAAGAGATTGAGATTCTTCACAGCTTAGTTTGCTTGGCTCCACAATCAACACTCTTGGCACCAGCAGCCAGAAAATTAAGGCCATGGGAAAGCCTGCTGTTAGGGACCTGTCTAAATTACTCAAGAACAACGGTGTGTCTCCGGAGACAAAGGTGCGTCTGGTACAGGCCATGGTCTTTGCAATGACTTGTTATGCATCAGAGAGCTGGACAATGACCAAGGAGGATAGAAGGAGAATTGATGGTTTTGATCTTTGGTGCTGGAGAAGAGTCCTGAAGGTTCCATGGACTGCTAAGAGAACAAACAGATTCATCCTGGAGAGGGTTAAACTGGGATGCTCCTTGGAGGCAAGAATTCTGAGGCTTCGCCTGACATACTTTGGTCATGTTGTCAGGAGAGACCGGTCTTTAGAGAGGGACATCATGCTTGGGAGGGTGGAGGGCAGGCACAGGAGGGGAAGACCCTCTGAGAGATGGATTGATTCGGTGACTGGGGTAATCGGGATGAGTGTGTTGGGGGCAATGAGGTTGGCACAGGACAGAGCAGAGTTTAGAGCTGTTGTACATAGGGTCGCTTTGAGTTGCAAGTGACTCTATGGCACATAACAACAACAACAACTCCCTTATAGGTTACTCTTCATTTCTCCGTAGCAGCTTTCAGAATTTTCTCCTTATCTTTGGTTCTTGCAAATTCAACTATGATAAGCCTTGGTGTTTTTCTTTTGGGCTCTATTCTATATGGCATTCACTCAGCTTCTTTTCTATATGTTCTTTCATTCTTCGTAATGCCTGGAAAGATTTCTGTAGTAATTTTTCAACAATTTTCTCAGTGTCTTTACTTCTCCTTATTCTGGGATTTCAGTTGTATGCACGTTATTCTTCTTGATGCTTTTCCCCATGATTCTTAGGCTGTCTTTTTTTTTTTCTTTCTTTCTTTTTCATTCTGCTTTTTGTTCTAGCAGATCAGTGGTGACAATTTTTCTATTTAGCTGTTTCACTGTTCCATCTCTTCAGCTCTTCCCATATCTTTCTTCCACATGTTGAGAACATCTGAAACATTGGTCTTTATATTCTGGATTTTGGTTTCTTATTTTTCCAGAGCCTCTAATGTCTCTTTTGTTTTAACTGCATTGTCTTGGGTTTTTTTAGAATTCCTCTTGGTTTTTGCTACAGATTCCTGTAATTCTTTGACTTTGTTTTTCACCCTTTGGAAGTATTCAGTCATCCTTCTGTTTTATATTCTGTGTAAGAAAGTTCCATCATACTTTCTAGGTTCAGGAAACTCATTGATTTTTGGTTTGTTTTTTTTTTTTTTGTTGTTGTTGTTTTGATCAATTTCAAGTGATACCTTGTTTTGCTTTTTGTGTATGGTGTGAGATAGTCTTCTGTGTGTCATTACTGTGGTAGAATTTTTCATGTCAGAGACTTAGAAGGTCCTTGGTCTTGTAACCTTGGCTCAGGAGCTCACTAATCCAGGGGAGGGGAGAGCAGGTCACCCTATATAAATTTTTCTTTAATCCTTTGAATCAAGGGAGAATTTTCTTCAGTTGGGAAGAAAGATGTAATGAGAATTAGTAGCCTTTTCAGCCATGCACCTGCTGCAGATAGGCAGGGTCCTAAGGGTTTTCAGCAAGGTACTGGATCTAGGAGGGGTAAGTGATACACAGGTGGTTTGGGAAGGCAATGGCTTTCACCTGTGATAGTGGTGCTCCTGGTAGAGAACAGTGGGCAATGTGGGGAGACAGCACAGCACTCACAGATGATGCGGCATGCAGAGACCTAATGATTTCTTAAAAGAAACTATTAGGTGGACAATCCTTCTTCACAGATAACAATTATATTATCCTCATAATAGATAATAATTGTTCTGATTAATACAGTACTTGTCTGTCAGTTGGACTGAAATACTTTGTGGGTTTATTTGATACTGAAAGCTAGGCTACCAGTATGTCAAATGTCACACAGTGCGATCCATGGTAAAAAAGTTTTAGTAGAATTTCCATATTAAGACAGACTAGGAAGCAGTATTCACCATCCACTTCCTAGAAACAATTCTCTGAAAACCATGTGAATGATAGAGGAGCACAAAGAGTTATAGTGTTAGAGGTAGAGCCCATATCGAAAGGAGTGCCACAATTGATTCTAGTGTGTCAGGAAGTACGAGGATGGCACAGAATAGGACAGATTTCAGACCTGTTATTCATAGGGTCTCTAGGGGTCATACTTAACTCAACAGAACGTAACAAAAACAACAACTTCATAGACAACAAACCACACATTGAAAGGAAATGTAAACATCCACAATGCTAGCACATGGCTGGTGAGGAATCAAATCCAGAGATACTACAAGTTCTCTGAAGCAAAATCACTCATGACTAAACTCAATCTTAGCTTCACATCAGATATTTACCTTGGGCCATATTCTTGACTTTTATAAACCTCAGCTTTATTATTTATAAAAATTATAATCATTTAGAATAGTGTATACCCAACTAGTATAAATTAAATGAGTTAACAGGTATAACACTCATTCACTCATTGCTATTGAGTGGAACCAACCCAGCTGATAATCCAGCAGATTTTCAAAAGTTATAAATCACAACCCATCTTAGTCCCTCTGAGCTGCTGTTGGATTCAAACCACTAGAGGCACCAACTTTGAAGAGTAGCACAACTATCTATAGGCTAACATGTATAAAATGCTTAGAACTTTGAATAATAAATATTGAAAAGAAATTAAGTGTATTACCTATTAATTCATACAGAAATAAAACACATCAGGCAATTTAAGAGGAGGTTTAAATATCTTAAGTACATAAACCATTAAGCTTGCCATTAAGCTTGTCTATCCATTCACAAACAAACATGTAGTAAGTCTTAATAAAAGCCAAATATTATTTGGCATCACTGATAGAACAAGAGCCAAAAGAAACTGGTCATCCTCAACCTTAATCTCTCAATCTCTCATGATTGAAGATAACACGAGGAAAAACATCATCTGAGCTTTAAATTTAGACCACACAGTGAAGCAGGTTGCTATTTGTGCCTTGTTATATGACTTGTGGATGAAGTGAATCATATATGAAATACAAAATTAATAACTGAAAAATCCAAAGACCTAAAAGAACTGTTTTCCTGTAAAGAGCAATCAATTAAAGGGCAAAAACATAGGTAATGAGGCTGTTTTTGTTAGGAAAACAGCCGCAAAAACCACAAAACACTTTATTGATGAAATTCAAAGTCAAGTTAAAAAACTTTCTGCTTCCAAATCTATGCTGGGACCACAAAATTTCCACTCTCAGCAATGTCACTCTGATGATGTATCTGAGAGCAATGAAGCTTAAAAGCCTGAATTGTAGCACTTATGCTATGAGACTGCTTTTAATTCCTGCCCAGAGCCTGTTTTCTTTTAGAAACAATGTTTCCCTAAGGCTTTCTATAAAGGTGTAGGCTGAAGCATGTGCTACTCCAGAGCTATCCAAACTCAGGGAATACTTAATAGGGTTGTACAGCATGAGGCATGACCTCCAGGTCTCTGCACTTTACTGAAAGCATTTTCAGCTTAGATTCCAAGCTGGAAGTGATTCTTTCCATTAAAACAGGTTTTAGAAAGCCTCTTCTAATACCCACAGCAGGCAAGGAAAAGTTGATCTGTAGAAAAGGTTGTAAATGCAGATTATTCATTCATGGGGTAGAAATTCACATTGCAGTGTGAAGAAGCCCTGTTTGTTTTGTACTTAGGAAGCCAAAGAGTAAGTTTTGTGGACAATGGCATGAATTCTGAGAGAGAAGATATCACAAGAAAGCAAGTGTAGGATATAAGCCTATTGTGGAAATTATTAACTCTCAGTTCCTCTAAGAAGATGATTGCAGTGCAGACCAGAATTACTCGAGTAACTATACTACTTAAATTTATGAACAGAGGAGGAAAACCTGAGATTACTATCACAACATATTGTACAAGTCTGTGTATTACAGACTACATCTAGTTTCCTATGAAGAGTGCCTTTCCAATAAGTTATTTTTAATCTTCTTTTAAAAACATGCAAGTCTAAAACACCTAGGAGAAGCACTCATATTATTTGTGAACTAGAATCAGAATTTTGGTGGTTTGAGTGGGTAAAAAGAAAGCACTAATTTTTTTTTAGATAAACTATGTTTCTCTTTAGTTTTCCTAAGAAATTAATGGGATATTCAATTAAATTCCATTGAATCCATTATCAATTAGGTTAATACACGGAAAGTTAGTTTATAAAATAAATATAAAGATAAGTAATATTTATATGTCTGACAATTTCTTTTGGTATAAGGATTCAATATATTCTTTCCATCTTCTTTTAATACTTCCTTGATCATTTCATATTCTGCCCAAAGTATCCTTAAGAATTGCAATTGAGGTTTGAATTTGTTCTTCAGTTCCTTGAGCTTAAGAAATACTGAGAGAGTTCTACCCCTTTGAGTTTCTGACTCCAGCTCTTTGCACATTTCATTATACTTTGCCTTCTCATACTGCCTTTTTTCAATCTATTGTTCAGCTCCTTAATATATTTATTTCTTCCCTCTGCTTTGGCTTTTTGGTGCTCTAATGCAATATTCAGAGTCTCTTCTGACATGCATTTCTTCCTCCTCTGTCTTTGTAATGACCTTTTTCACTCTTCCTGGATGATATTCTTGATAACCTCCCACAACTCATCTGGTCTTTGCTCATTAGTGTTGAAGGCCTTAAACCTGTTCTTGAGATGGTTTTGAAATTCAGGTGCGATAGATTCAAGGTTATACTTTGGTTACCATGTGTTTGATGTCATTTTCCTTAGCTTGGTGGTCTGTTCCACAATCAGCACCTGGTCTGCTTTTCACAGCTGACACTGAGCTTCTCCAGCGGTTTCTTTCCACAGGTGTAATCAATCTGATGATGCCTGTGCATACAATCAGGTGAAATCCTTGTGTATAGCATGTGTTTATGTTTTTTATGAAATGTATCTACAATAAATTGTTTATTGTGCAAAATTCTATCATTCTATCTCCAGCTTCATTTCTGTCACCAAGCCCATATTTTCCAACTACTGATTCTTCTTTTCTGTTTCCAGTTTTTGCATTCCAGTCACCCATTAATTCTTAATGCCTCTTGATTGCATGTTCAATCAATCTCTGACTGCAAAAGTTGGTAGAAATTTCTATTTTTCTCTTCTTTGGCTCTTGTTGTTGCTGCATATATCTTAATGATAGTGGTATTCACTGGAGTTCCTTGTATGTGTATGGATATTATCCTGTAACTCACAATATTGTATTTCAAGACGCATTTAGAAATTACTTTTTTAACTATGAAAGCAGCCCCATTTTTTATCACTTTTTCATTTCCAGCATAGTAGATCATATGATTGTCTGACTCAAAATGCCCCATGCCAGTCCATCTCATCACACCAATACCTAGTATGTCAATATTTATGCGTTCCATTTCTTCCTTTATGTTTTATAATTTTCCTACATTTATGGTTCTCACATTCATCAACAATCTCCTTCATACAGATGACATAACCCTGCTTGCTGAAAATTAAGGATGACCTGAAGCGCTTGCTGCAGAAAGTCAAGAACTACATCCTTCAAAATGAATTAAGGCTCAATATCAAGAAAACAAATATTCTCACCACTAAGTTGATTGGCAGCATTATGATAGATGGTAAAGAGATTGAGATAGTTAACAGTCTTAGTTTGCTTGGCTCTATAATCAACACTCTTGACACCAGCAGCCAAGAAATTAAAGGACATATTGTGATGGGAAAGTCTGCTAAAGTCTCAAAAATGCTGAAAAGCAATGATGTCAGTCTGGAGACTAAGATGTGCATGGTCTTTGCAATCACTTGTTATGCATCAGAGAGCTGGAAAATGACTAGGGATGATAAAAGGAGAATTGATACCTTTGAACTGTGGTGTTGGAGAATAGTATTGAAAATACCAGTGACTGCTAAGAGAACAAACAGGTTCATTCTGGAGAGGGTAAAACCAGGCTGCTCCTTAGAGGCAAGGATTCTGAAGCTTTGTCTGACATACTTTGGACATGTTGCAAGGAGGGACCTGTTCTTGGAGAGGGACGTCATGCTTGGGGGGGTGGAGGGATAGCTCAGGAGAAGAAGACCTTGGATGAGATGGTTTGGTTCAGTGACTGGGGTAATGGGAATAGGTGTGTGAGATTGGCATTGGATACACCAGGGTTTAGGACTATTGTACATAGGGTCGCTATGAGTCATAGGTGACTCAATGGCATATAGCAATAACAACAACAATATTTATATGCTCAAGGTTCCCTCTGGGTTCTATGGAGGGTCTTCCTTTCAAGCCAAGTACAAACTACCCCACTATAAGGCTACACTCATAAACACAGGTTTTCTTGGATGCAATGTTATGCTTTAACATTTAAAAAGCTACTAATTAAGGTGGTAGATTATTATCTACTTTACTGAAAGGTTTGTCATAGAACAATTAGAACAATAACATTTTTCATCCTATGAAGAGCTTCATTTAAGATTTGTAAAGTAATACTCCTATCTGCCAGTTTATCTTTTTCAGTGTATTGTAGATTCATATTGCTCCTTATTTACTATGTTAGTTTATGTTATTTTCTTGTTCTTTTTGAAGGCTACACAAACAAAACACAAATTTACTGTCCTAAAGTCAGAACAGACTCATAGCTGACCCTCAAGAGTTTTTGCAGAGCCTACAAGCGACATGGAAGGAGATTGCCTCTATTTCTACTGCAGAGCTGAAGCTGGTAGATTTGAACCATTTACCTTTGGATTGGAAACACATTTTATTACCCAGCAGGCCACTTGATGTCCCTGCATATAAAAAGAGAATTATTAAGTTTGGGGCTGGGGGGATGTCTCTCATTGAAGTATGAAGAAAGTATTATGCAGGGTTTGGTTTTACAGGTGGACTTGGAGGGAAAAAAGCATGTAATAGATTATGCTCTGGGGTAAATATATAGTAAGCTATATAAATGATACAGTATAAGAAAAAACTTAGAACTTAGAACATATGAGTCATAATTGCTAAACTGCAAGTTCTTTTATTAACAGCGTAAGAAAGGAAATAAAGAAAAAAAATGACAAAAGTAGACCAAATATTGAATTCAGTAAATACGTACATTTAAGCCAGTCTTGCACTGCTAAGACAGATAATTTCTTCATGGATGCCTGAACTGTCTTCCAAGAGTACATCTTAAATCATCAATTACTTTTTTAATTATCAAATAAGCAAGCAAATTCAATGCTGTTAAGTCAGAAGAGACTCTGAGCTGCTCCATCACTGAATTTCCAATGCACTAAGTTGCCTAAGAGCAGATTGCTCATCTTTCTCCCAAAGAACAGCCAGTGGTTTCTAAGTGAGAGAGAGAGACAAAGATTTGCAGTTCTGCTCCCTACTGACTAGGCCACTAGATCCTAGTCTAGAAAAGGAAGTTTTGTTCTTTCCTAATATGACTTTTAAAAAAATACCTTTGCTTTTGTTTGGCATTTCCTCTTTAGTCTGAGAGGCCACCTATGTGTGTGAAGAGATCTACAGAGTCATTTTCTAATATAGCTTAAGTAAAGAGATGCATACTACCTAGCAATTGAAGCTTTCATTTTAATGGAGGGATGACCCACAACATAAATATTGGATTTTTTAATAGTGGCTTTGTTTAAATAACCTAAGGTGTTTGTAGGATTCAAAATGAGCAATGCTTGTTTGACTAAGGATTGACAACCATTCTGACAGTAACAGGAAGGGGAGAATTAGGCTTGGAGAAAGCATGCCACTTGATATTAGAGATACAACTTGAGAAGCAGAAAAGACTCGGATATAAAAAATGACTATCTTTTTGGTTCATCTATCACAATATTGTTCATGATAGAAGAATGGGAAATTGCCTCTGAAAACCCACCAGAGGGTCAACTAAGGGTCGATTCCTACTCTATGGTACACAACAACAACATGACATTGTTACCTATTGGTCCAGTGGTGGGGATGTTTATTGTCTCAGTATTGAAGAGATGGAGCAAAGATAACTTGTAGACTATTTGATTTCACTTATGTCCATAATCTACAAGCAGAGTAACAGCTGTTAAGAAATCAAGAAGTGATACTGTGGGAATATCTGCTGTCAAGAATCACTCCAAAGAGCTGTTGAGCGAGAATATCCGTTTAAAGACTAATATGTATGGTGGGAGCAGAAGGGCGAGGATGGGTAGGGGTGAAATCACAGAGTTGTACAAGCTGGTGGGTGGAGTGAAGGGGTAAAGGAAATGGGAAAGATCTGATGAGGACCTGAAAAGACAGGATAACGGTGAGCATGGTCCAATGATGATAAATTTTCCAAAACATGAAGAGTGGGAATGATGCTATGAAACACAATGTGAGTGAAGAATAGTGTGAAACACAATGTATACAAACTTTGTAAGCAAACAAATATCTTTTAAAAAATAAAGAAACATAAATAAAGACTAATATGCATCAGATCCAAGACATGGTCTTTTCATCATTACCCATGCACCTGAAAATTGGGCAAAAACTAACTGGTGGTGTTAAAGTGTTTTTTTGAGCTTGTGTTTGACGAGGACTACTCTGCCTCCAGGGGCCAGGCAGCCAGGCTTGGCCTAGGGTTTAAGGTGGAAGGGGGCATTAAGCCCAAAAGGGGAGAGGGGAGGAGAAGGCAGCCATGTTTTGTCCCTGGTTTGCTCTGCCCAGGGTTGCTGTGTCCCGGTTGCCAGAGAGAGCATGGTGCTGTGTGCACAGGTATCGTGGCAGCTTTTGGAGTCAAGTGCTTTTTCGAGCTTGTGTTTGACAAGAAGGACTACACTGCCTCCCGTGCCTGGCAGCCAGGCTTGGCCTAGGGTTTAAGGCAGGAGGGGGCTTTAAGCCCAAAAGGGGAGAGGGTTTAAGAGTAGAATTGAATATTTCTTCAATTGCCCAAAGATTAAATAAGTCTCTTTCAGAAGCAGTATAGTTAGGGTGCTCTTTAGAGGCAAAGATAGTGAAATTTCATCTCACATACTTTGGGCACGATGTCAGGAGGGATACTCCTTGGAAAAAGATGTGATGGGAATGATGCTGGGTCAGAGAAAAAGCGAAAGACACCCCCTCCCCCCAGTGAGTTGGACTGACACAGTAACTGTAACAATGAGCTTGAACATATTGGGATTGTTCAGGATAAGATCAGACAGCTCAGGATAGGGTAAGATTCAAACATGTTGTTATTAAAGTCATTATGAGTCCTAGTAAAGTGGATGGTGTCCAGAAACAACAGCTTGTTACTATTACTTAAGCATTATCTTAAGACAAAATGGGTTCCAAATTCAGTAATTTGGATCAATACAATTATAGCTGCTATTCACTCACCTCATAGCTGTCTCGTCAGAAAGGCTGGCCTTTCAGTGCATTTTTGAGAGTTTAATATAACAAAGGAGCAGAGTGACCAAATTAAATATGTTACTATTGTTGCTGTTATGTGCCTTCGAGTCACCCGAAACTCATAGCGACCCTATGTACAAAAGCCCTAAACCCTGCTCTATCCTGTGCCAATCTCACTGTCTCTGACACACCTACCCCATTACCCTAGTCACTTAATTCATCCATCCATTGATAGTCTTCCTTTCTTGTGCTGTCCCTTCACCCTCTCAATCATGAAGTTCTCTACAAGGACTGGTTCCTCTTTTCAACATGTCCAAAGTAGGTCAGATGAAGATTCCTTGTCTCAAAGGAGCAGCCTGGTTTCACCTTCTCTAGAACGAACCTATTTGTTCTCTTAGCAGTCTATAGTATATTATATACTCTTCTCTAGTATGACAGCTAAAAAGTATCAATTCTCCTTCTGTCATCTCTAATCATTGTCCAGCTCTCTGATGCATAACAATTACATGACATATTTTTAAAAAGTGTTTCAATTGACCTAATTGGAAATACTATTTATGAATATTCAAATAACATTTGCTCAATATCATCTGAAGTGTTTAATTTTTTATTTATTTCTTTTTTTTGTATTCTAACCATATGTGGGAATCAAAGATGGATTGGGTTCTCTTGTGGTTTAGTGACAAGGAAGAGTGCTGACAACTTAAAGGTTTATAGTTCAAATCTACAAGACTTTTCCACATATAAATCTCCTGCTGTGCTATTTCTTGTTTCTGAAAACCTGTTTTGAGGGTCATCTATAAGTGGGTTCCAACTTGAGGGTCCTTTACAAAAAGCGGTAAGTATTTGTGGATGCAAAGTACATTTGATATTGCCTAATAAATTAGAAACCACAATCAACACTGTTGGCCTCAAAGTAAGGAAATCAAAATATTAGTTGCTGTGAGAAAATCTATAGTCAGCAAACTCTTGAGCATACTAATGGCAACAATGTCAGTCTAGAGACTAAGATGCATCTGACTCAGGTCATGATCTTTTCAATTGTTTTCTAAACATCTGAGAGTTGGATAATAAACAGAGATGCCAGAAGAAGAATCAGTGATGCTTTTGAGTTGTGGTGTTGGAGAAGAGTATTGGACAAATTATAGACTGCCCAAAGAACAAATAGATTGTTCTGGTGAAAGTAAAGACAGGTTGCCCATTGGAGGCAAGGATTTTGAAACTCTACTTCATATACATTGTGTGTGTTACCAGGAGGGACCATTCCTTAAGAGTAAGACATCATGCTTGGAAGGGTAGAGGGTCAGTGTAGGAGAGGAAGACCCAGATGAGATAGATTGAGACAGTTTCTGTGGCAATGATTTCAAGTGAGACACAGTGAAGTTATTTCAGGATAGAGCAAGGTTCAGAGCCATTAGGGTCGCTATGAGTCATAGCTGACTCAACAACACAGAACAACAACAACAACAACACTTCAGGCTACAACAAATGTCTTTCATTCACTTACTATAGATAAGTCAGTTCTAACTCACAGCAACTTTCCATTAGGTTTCAGTGGTTCTAAGACTTAAGAGGAAGAGATTGCTCATCTTTCTCTAGCTGACAGGTGGGTAGGCCCACATCACTAGAAATATGTGGTCTTTTACTTAGCTCAATACTACAGGGATTACACCATCAGAGTTTCTAAATATCTATGTGATTGTTGTTTTTGAGTCTGAACTGTGTCTCATACCAAACCCTCCAATAGTTTTACAGAAGCAGGAAATTACATGGGAGGAAACTGCATGTGTAGTATATGATAACGTTGTATTACAATATAAGCATTTCAGTACTATGATGATAATAATTTGGCATAAGTAGTAAAATACTTCCACCTTTTATTACATTGCATTAAAAGCAGCAGAGGTAGAACTTCATTTCCAATGAATCAGTAGTAAAGATTATTATATAGAAAATCTTTCAATTCAAATGAAAATATATGGTAAAATATTATTTATAAATATTTCATGTACTGATTATATGGTCACAATTCCAGTAGTTGATTAAAAATCTCTACTTTGTTCAGATTAAACTATTGAGAGAGTTTATGGCTCTGCCATTTAGGTGAAATTGGGTGAGGGAAAGAGAAACAATAGAAGGTTCTTTGAGATTGTAGGAGATCTGTCAGCATTAGAACAGCTAGTTCTGCACACATCCACGTCTCTAAATTTACACTCTGGTCAGTCTTCAACGATCTGTGATAGTTACAAATCAGATGAATATTCAGGGACTTTGTGAAGTGACCTATACCAAGAAGAGCAGATAATTTATTCAAAGGTTTTTCCTCTCTTGCTTAAGAAACCTATGGAGAATTTATGATTCAGCTTAGGATTTTCTGGCTAGTTAATCATGAATACCCTGTTAGTTCTGCTTTCTGATTCATTAACAGTAAAATGAAAACCCTTAACCTTGCTTATACCCTAGGGTCTGGATTTTTTTTAATATAATCTCAAATAGTTAGTCAAGTTGCAATCATATTCTTGTATATTCTGGTTATCTAAACCAATAGTTCACATGCCCAGCTTTGTATGATGGCTCATGAACTTGGAAACATGGTATGAGTTTGAACGCTATTCACTATTCATCTTAGTCAACTGACAGTAATTGCAGCTGTACTGGAAATATCTTCATACGGAGGCGCTGAAAGTTGAGTGCCTAGCTTCTAGTAATTGATTTCCATCAGTTCCAAACACTACCATCTTTCATTCTGTACATATTTATTGAGCGCTTTATACTCCCAAGTAGTGTTTCAGCCTCACAGGATGCATTGTGACATAAAGAAAGATGTTTCCTGCCCTTGTTCCAGCAAGGTTGGGAGGAGGATAAAGATAGTTAATATATAATAAATAAGTAAGCAACATGATAAGGAGGCATATGTTCTCTGTAAAATAAAAATAGTGAGGTAGAATGACAAGTCAGAGTTGAAAGATGATGCCTTACTAAATAAAACAGAAAATGAGGTCCAAATGGGTCCCCTTCTTCTGGTGAACTACTGCAGAGACAATGCAGATTAAGTAAACCTAAAGTGTTTGCTGCAGAAGGTCAAGGACTGCAGCCTTTAATATAGGTTAAACCTCAACATCAAGAAGACAAAGATTCTCAACACTGAGCTAAATGGCAGCACCATGGTAGAA
Source organism: Elephantulus edwardii (assembly GCF_000299155.1). Classification (NCBI taxonomy): domain Eukaryota; kingdom Metazoa; phylum Chordata; class Mammalia; order Macroscelidea; family Macroscelididae; genus Elephantulus; species Elephantulus edwardii. The sequence goes on from NW_006399762.1 coordinate 14,707,193, forward strand.
GGAGAAGAGATTGAGTTTTTTGACAATTTCATCTTGCTAGGTTCCACAATCAACACTCGGGGCATCAACAATGAGGAAATCAAAAGACGAATTGCATTAAGAAAACCTGCTTTCAAGGATCCTACAGAGTACTGAAGAGCAATGTTGTCAGTCTAGAGACAAAGCTGCACCTGATTCAGGCCATGGTCTTCACAATTACTTGCTAGGCATGAGAAAGCTGGACAATGATTAAGGATTAGAGAAGAAGAATCTATGCTTTTGAGTTATGGTACTGGAGATTATTGAACATACCATGGACTGCCAAAGAGCAAACAGGTTACAGATTTGTCCCAAAGTGGATGAAACCAGGCTGTTTCATGAAGGCAAGGATTCTGAAATTCCATCTCACATACCTTGGGAATGTTTACAGGATGGATCAGTACTTGGAGAAGCTGACCATGCTTGGAAGGGTGGGGGGACAGTACACAAGAAGACGCTGGTGAGATGGATTGGCACAGGTACTGAAATTATGGAGGTAGGTATGTCAGAGACATTGAGTCTTGCTCAGGATAGAGCAGGATTCAGGGCTATTGTACATAGGGTCCTTAATGTGTTGAAAGCCACCCAATGGCACATAACAACAACCTATCTTCAAGGAAACAAAAACACTGCCAAATCTTTCACCATCAGATGCCAAGACTGATCTAATTGTGGCAACCACTATGCCAATACAACTCGTTAAGGGGCTTCTTCTTTTTTATTTACCTTTTGCTTTTATCTGCATAACACAAATTATTTTCCTCCAATCATGATGGCACATTCTTCATCATAAAGCTCAACTCCTCTATTTCCTCTACATACAGAATGAACAGATATTGAGAAAGGATTCAACCCTAAAACACATCATTTTGATTTTAAGCACACATACTGATTTTAAACCATAGAGTATTAGCTTACTGTTTTCGACAGTAGCCTCTTGTTCTAGGTATAGGTTTCATAAGAGCATATTTAGGTACTCTGGCATTCCTATTTTTCTCAATGTTATCCATAGTTTGCTATGATCCACACAGTCCATTGGTTTGCATAGTCAATATAACACAAATTGACAGCCTTCTGGTATTTTCTGCATTCAGCTAGGATCCATCTGACATCAGCAATGATATCCCTCATGTCACCCAACCTATTTTAAACTCAATCTTAATTTATGGTATTTTAATCTCTGTCATTGTACTGTTTTAGCCATTTTTTAATGATCTTCAGCAATATTTTCCTTTCATGTAATATTACTCTATTGTTTGATAATTTCCACATTCCTTTTAGTCCCCTCCAAATTCTTGATATAGAGTGGGGAGTAGGTCCAGGGCTACATGTGGTAGTTGATATATGTCAACTGACATTCCATTGATTCCTGTGGTATAATTTTTGCAAATACCTTCAATGCAGTATTGTGCAATCAGGATCAGATAATGATTCATTAACAATCTGTATTATTCAGATGACACAATTTTGCTTGCATAAAGAGAAGAGGACATGAAGTATTTGTTGCAGAAGATCAAAGACTACAACCTTCAATGTGGATTGTATTTCAATATCAGGAATATGAAAATCCTTATACTGGAGTGATAAGTGTTATGATAGATAGAGAAAATATTGGAATTGTTCATGATTTTATCTCACTTGGATTAACAATCTACTGTTACTAACAGTCAGGAACTTAGGAGATGTATTGTACTGGAAAACATACTGTTAGGGACTTCTCCAAATTACTAAGGAGGAATTATGTCACTTTCAAGACCAAGGTACACCTGATTTATTGAATGATCTCATCAATCACCTGTTATGTACCTAAAAGCTGTGCACTGAGTAAGGATGACAGAAGAAGAATTGATGACTTTGAATTGTGGGGTTGGACAAGAGTACTGACTATTCCATTGACTACAAAAAAGATGGATGGTCAGCTAAAGAGAGGAAGACCTCCAACAAGATGGATTAATACAATGATTGCAGCATGGGTTCAAATCTGTCAGAGATTATGAAAATTGTTAAGTATTGGAGAGGGTTAAGATCTTTTGGTCATAGGGTCGCCATGAATCAGACTTGACTCAATGATCCCTAACAACAATAACAACCAAAAAATATTCAGATATGACTTGGTAAAAAAAAATTAAAAATAATGCAGCCAGAGTGTTCTTTAGAGTAAAGGAAGGGGAAATTTCATCTCATATTGGCCATGTTGCTATGAGAGGGTATTCCTTGGAAAGTAACATCATAAAAAATGATGGAAAGTCATATACAAGGGAGAAAGTTTCTCAACAAGACAGATTAAGACAATGGCAGCAACAATGGGCTGAAACGTGTCAGAGATGATGAGGATGGCACAGGATAGGACGGAGTTCAGATCCACTGTTCATGGTGACACTATAAATCTGACTTCACTGCACCTACAATATCAACTTCCAATGTGTTCACCAACAATATAAACTTAACTTGATCTTGAAGAATTTAAATATTGAGTAATGTAGAGGGCATTAGCTATGCACGGTGTTTCAATAAATCAAGCATCATCTCTCTATGTGAAAACAAGAGAATTATTGTTAGCCAAGTAGAAGCTGTTCAAAATAAGCAATTAAATGAAATGAAGGAATGTAGCACACATCACATTTAAAATGCAAATTATACTGGATTTCTTACTAAGATTTTTCTCCCAGGAGAGAGATTAGGTCACAGTATTTTTAAATAACTTCGTTTGATAGATTTTATAAATATATCCTACTCTTTAATGCAAATTAAACTGCCTGAGGAAAGGAAGGAATCAGTTAATATATCCTAAAGGGAGGTTAAATGACATTGGGACCACCTACCTTTAAAGACGTATTAAAGGCTGTAAAAAAGTAAGGAAACATCATGTAAATTCTAATAGCTCAAACATGTATCTATAGTAGCTTTTTAAAGTAAATATTATCTCATATTTATGAAATGTCCATGATTTTAATTATTGTTAATTGCTATAATAGTAATGGCAACAATAATTCACTAATTTGACCATTTTTGCCTCAGTATAGATTAAATGTAAAACAATCCATTCAGAGCCAGAGAGAAAGTATTCAGAAATATATTGAGCTGAAGTAATCTTAGTGAGATGAATCTTTATTTCTGTCTGAGAAAATCTGATATCTCAAGCCATACACACAGCATCCTGAGAGGCAGTTTGAGAGTGTCAAAAAGAGCAAAATTAACATAAGTATGACCCTCTTGCTTTATTCTGTTTCAGTGCAGTGCCACATGTTATTTTTTTAAGCCATATCAAGGCACAACCCTGCTTGCCAAAACTGAAGAGGGCCTCATACACTTGCTGCAGAGGGTCAAGGACTGCAGCCTTCAGTATGGACTGAGGCTCAATATCAAGAAGACAAAGATTTTCACCACTGGACCAATTAGTAGCATCAGGATGGATGGCTAAGAGATTGAGATTGTTCACAGCTTCAGTTTGCTTGACTCCACGGTCAACACTCTTGGCACCAGTAGCCAGGAACTAAAAAAATGTATCGTGATGGGAAAATCTGCTGTTAGGGACCTCTCTAAAGTACTCAAAAGCAACGGTGTCTCTCTGGAGACTAAGGTGCGCCTGATACAGGCCATGCATGGTATTTGCAATCGCTTGTTATGCATCAGAGAGTTGGACAATGACTAGGGAAGATAGAAGGAGAATTGATGCCTTTGAGCTGTGGTGCTGGAGAAAAGTATTAAATGTACCCTGGACTGCCAAGGAAACAAACAGATTCATCCTGGAGAGGGTTAAACCAGGCAAGGATTCTGGGGCTTCGTCTGACATATTTTGGACATGTTGTAAGGAGAGACAGGTCCTTGGAGAGAGACATGATGCTTGGTAAGGTGGAGGGACAGCGCAGGAGTGGAAGACCCTCTATGAGGTGAATTGATTCAGTGACTGGGGTACTCGGGATGGGTGTGTCAGAGGCCATGCGATTGGCACAGGATAGAGCACGGTTTAGGGCTGTTGTACATAGGGTCGCTATGAGTCGCAAACAACTCAACGGCACATAACAACAACAACAACATGACTAAATTAAAAGTAGGTGTAAAATGTTATAAAATTTGTAAAAGTGAATTGTTGGGAAATGCTCACTGAGAAAGGAATAGCAACAAAATGGCAGAGCTGACAATTCTTCTGCTTAGGACACACATTGTAAGTCACGTCCTATTACAGGCTTCAGACAATGATATCTAATCAGACCTCCACATTATCATTCCCTATTCTTTCAATAAAGACATACCTATATTTTTCATACACACACACAAAGGTATTAGGTTGTAAGTAAAATACTTAAAATGTTGTTATTTTTGTTATGTACCATAGAGTGGCTTGCGACTTGTAGCAACCCTATGTACAACAGCTCTGAATGCTGCTCTATTCTGTTCCAACCTTATTGTTTTTGACACATCTACCTTCATTACCCCAGTCACTGAGTAAATCTGTCTAATCAAGAGTCTTCCTCTCTTGCACTGTTCCTCCAACCTTCCAAGCATGATGTCCCTTCCAAAGGATTGGTTCCTCCTTGCAACATGCACAAAGTATGTCAAATGAAGCTTCTGAATCGTTGACTCCCAGAAGCAGCCTAGTTTCACCTTCTCTAGGACTAACCTGTTTGTTCTCCTAGCAGTCCATGGTATAGGCAATACTCTTCTCCAGAACCACAGCTCAAAACCATCATCTCTCCTTCTATAGTCCCTAGTAGTCCAGCTTTCTGATGCATACCATGTAATTACAAAGATCATGATCTGTACTAGGAACACCTTAGTCTCCAGACAGATCATTGCTCTTTAGTACTCTGGAAAGTGCCTGACAGAATGTTTTTCTAATGCAATTTCTTTTTTTTTTATTTCCTGGCTGCTGGTATTAAGAATGTTGATTGTGGAGCAAAAGCAAACTCAAGCTGTTTACAATCTCAATCTCTTCACCATCTATCATGATTCTGCCAATAGACCCAGTGGTGAGAATCTCAGTTTTCTTGATGTTGGGCTTCAATCCATATTGAAGGCTGCAGTCCTTCATTTTCTTCAGCAAGCACTACAAGTCCTCCTCAGTTTCAGCAAGCAAGGCTGTTTGTTGATAATCTTCCTTCAATTCTGTTGCTACCCTGCTGCATGCAGATTGGAAAGGTATGGAGACAGGACACATCCATGGCACACACCTTTCCCAATTTTGAACCATGCAGTGTTTCCTTGCTCTGTTCTGATGAGTGCCTCCTGGTCTATGTATATATTTTCCATAAACACAATCAAGTGTTCTGAGGTGCCCATTGTTCTCAGAGTTAGCCACAGTTTGTTGATCCACACAGTAAAATGCCTTAGCAGTCAATAAAACAGAGAATGACATTCCTCCAGTACTCTCTGCTTTTAGTCAAGATCCATCTAACATTAGCTATAATATCCGTTGTATCACTGCCTCTTCTAAACCCAGCTTACGCATTTGGCAGTTCTCTTGTTGATGTGCTGTTCTAGTCATTTTTGGGCAATTTTAAGCAGAACTTGCTTGCATATGATATTAATGATTTTTTTTTATAATTTGCACACTCTGTTAGGTCACCTTTTTTTGAATGGGAATAAATACAGATATCTTCTAGTCAGTTCACCAGGTGTTTGTCTTCAAGATTCCTTTGCACAACCTGGTAAGTGCTTCCAGGGAAGCTTCTGTTTGTTGAAATATGTCAATTGGCATGCTGTTAATTCCTGAAGCCTTGTTTTACGCAAGTCCCTTAAGAGAAGCTTGAACATCTCCCTTTAGCACCACAAGCTCTTATTCATAGATTGTTTCATGAAATTCTTCTGGGCCAACCAATTCCTTTTGGTACAGTGACTCTGTAATCCCCTTCCCTCTTCTTTTAATGCTTTTTAGATAATTTAATGTTCTGCCTAAAAGCATCCTTAAGTATTGCAATTCGAGGCTTGAATTTGTTATTCATTTTCTTAAGCTTAAAAAATTCTGAACAAGTTCTGCCCTTTTGATTTTCTGACTCCAGCTCTTTACATACTTTATTATAATACTTTATATTCTCTTCCTGTGCTGCCCTTTAAAATCTCTGTTCCGCTCCCTAATTTCTGTATTTCTTTCCTTTGCTTTGGCTTTTCAGCCCTTTAGTGCGATATTAAGAGTCTCATCTAACACCATCTTAGTCTTTTCTTCCTCCTGGGTCTTTCTAATGATCTTTTGCTTTCTTCCTGGATGATATTCTTGATATCCTCTCCTAGCTCATCTAATCTTCGCTCATTAGTGTTCAACACCTCAAACATGCTCCTGGGATGGTTCTGAAATTGAAGTAGGATACACTCAAGGTCAAATTTTGGTTCCTGGGGATTTGATTTCATTTTCTTTAGCTTCAGCTTGAACTTGCATATGAATAGTTGGTGGTCTGTTCTACATTCAGCACCTGGCCTAGTTTTCACAGCTGATATTGAGCTTCTCCAGTGATTCTTTCCACAGATGGAATCAACCTGATTCCTATGTATACCATCAAGTGACATCCATGAGCATAATCTGTGTTTTTGTTTCTTATAAAATATATTTTTAATGAACAAATAATTGACTGTGAAGAATTCTATCCCTGTCTCATTTTTGTCACCTAGTCCATGTTTTTCGATTTTTGATCCTTTTTCTTGGTTCCCAACTTTTGTATTCTAGTCACCCATTATTAATGCATCTTGATTGCATGTTCAATAGATTTCTGAACACAAAAGTTGGTTGAAATCTTCTATTTCCTTCTTTTTGACTCTAATTGTTGGTACATATATAAGACATATGATACATATGAGAGTGGTATTTGCTGAATTCACTTCCACTCCTGCCTGCTCTATTCAACACCTCTCTCTCCCTACCCAGTCCTTGATATGATGGCTTACATCTCAACCTTTCTGTGCTTCTGTGATTCCAAATGCCTTGTACTACTGCCAATCTCTTATGCTGTGATCAGTATCTTTTGAGTTCAGTAATCTCTAAGTCCAAACTCTAGGTACTAGTACTGGGGCAGGATTGTTATCTGAGATGTTTCTGAGGGAACGTCCTTTCCCTTGAACTTCTATTCAAAGACTAACTTCTTGTGGTTTAGTGCCTCTTCCATTTGCAGCATGCTCCTTTTACAGTAGGATAATTTCCCAGGACAGGGTGATATGTGTTCTAGGTCTGGTTTAAAATGTGGTACTCTTGGCTCAAGGGCCTAAAACTATTTAAACACTCGGGCCTTGCCCACTGGATTTCTGGGACTGTGAGTGTACCTAGTGTTTATTTGACACATTCCATTTTGCACATATTGTGAAATAAATACAATTATAAGAGTATGTCATTTTAAAAAGAAATATTCATTTGTTAGGGGTACATTTACAAAATATTTACTTACAGTAGTGAGGATGTAGATCTAGGGCATCAAAACAATGAGCATTGTAAATGAAAATGAATATTTTAAAACAAAATTAATGTCAACCAGTTTATTAATTTATAGATTAAAAGGTCTATATTTTAAAATTTTTCAGTATCCCTAATGCCTTTGCAAAGGCATTTATCTGTGTGGATAACAAGAAAGTGTTTCTAACATTAAGAAGAATAAGAATCCCAGAACACCTGAGTTGTTCTCATGCAAAACACATATTTGGATCAAGACACAGTCCTCAGAACAGAGCAAGATTTAAAATCAGGAAAGAATGCATCAAGGGTGCATCCTCTTTCCACATTTTTTCAATGCATATGTGGCATAGATAATTTTGGATGCTAGACTTTATGTGGAGGAATGTAGCATCAGGATTGGAGGAAGACTCATCAGCAATCAATATTATGTAGATGATACCATCTTGCATGCTGAAACTGAAAAACCTGAAGCATTTGTTGCAAAAGGTCAAGGACTGAAATTTTCAATATCGATTGAAACTCAACACCATGATTATAAAAATATTCACTTCTGGTCCAATTGTCAGCACCATGATAATTGGAGAAAAGATTGAGGTTGTTAAAAATTTCTGCTTCCTTGTCTCCACAATAATACTCTTGGCACCAACATTCAGGAAATCAAAATATGAATAGCATTAGGAAAATCTGCTGTCTGGGGCCTCTCCAGAGTGCTAAAGAGCTACTATGTCAGTCTAGAGACCAAGAAACAACTGACTGGAGCCATGTTTGCAATTGCTTACTATGCATCAGAGTGCTGGACAATGAACAATGATGATAAAAGAAGAATCATACCTTTAAGTTGTGGTACTAGAGAAGAGTATTGAACATACTGTGGACTTTCAAGAGAACCAACAGTTTTATCCTGGGCAGGGTGAAATGAAGCAGTTCCTTGGAGGCAAGGATTTTGAAAATTCATCTCATATACTTTGGGCATGTTTCCAGGAGGGACCATTCATTGAAGAAGGACATCATGATTGGAAAGATGGAGTGACAGTGTGAGAGATCAAGACCCGCGAAGAGATGGATTGACACAGTAGCTATAGTAATGGACATAGGTGGACAGAAAAGTTGGCTCAGGATAGGACAGAATTCAAAGCTATTGTGCACAGGATCACTATAAGTCGTAAGCATCTTCATAACACATAATATCAAAAATGTGTAAATAAGTATGTTTTGAGTTTGGTTGTATCACTGTGTTGTTTTTGTCCTTTTGTTATTGTTGGTATGTGCCATCAAGTTCTCTAAAACTTGTCGCAACCCTATGTACAATAGCTCTGAACACTGAACTATCCAGAGCTAGTCTCACTATCTCTGGCAAACCTACCCTCATTACAAGTTACTGTGTCAATCTATCTAATCCATGGTCTTCCTCTCCTGTGCTGTCCCTCTACTCTTCGAAGCATAATGTCCTTCTCCATGGACTGGTTCCTCCTGGCTATATGCCTAAAGTATATGAGGCAAAGTTTCAAAATCCTTGCCTCCATGGGCAGCTTGGATTCACCCTCTCCAAAACAGAGGCACTTGTAATCTTGGCAGTCCACAGTATGTTCAGTACTATTCTCCAGCACCACAACTCAAAGTCATCAATTCTTCTTCAGCCATCCTTAGTGATTGCCCAACACTCTAATGCATAGTAAGTAATTGCAAAGACCATGGCCTAGACTAAGCACACTTTAGTCTCTATCCTGGCTCTTCAGCATTTTTTATTTCCTTACTGCTTAAAACAAGCTTGGAAGCAGGAGTGGCATCCACTTCTGAAATAGCCTGCCTCCAGAAACTCTATGAACCTGGAGAAAGGATCACATTTTTTACAAGTGTTCAGATCTTTTGTTCATAGGGTCTGTATGAGTCGCCTACGACTCGACAGCACTTAACCATAAGAACCATATAGCATAGAGAGAGATCAGTTGCCCTAGTGGACAAAAAGTGGAGGGGTTTGTGCGGGGAGAAGGGTGCAACAATGAATGAATGGAATCCCAAAATCTCTGTAGATGTTCATTGAAATGAAAAATAAACAACCTAAATAAAAAAAAAAAAAAATTAAAAAAAAAAAAGTGATACTACCAAGCCAAAGGTCGGTGGCTTTAATCCCTCAGGCCTGTTTTTAATTGTTTTGGGTCAAACATTCTTCTAGATCATATAGCCTTGGTCTGTCCACTTGCTGTACAGAGTTACTGTGAAGCTGGACTCTGTGACACTGATGTGTCAAATGCAATAAAGGTTACCCATGGTGGACAGTGTTGGGTATAGCATGATTCAAAATTGGGAAGGGCATATGCCAGGGATGTGTCCTGTCTCTGTACCTTTTTAAGCTATATGCAGAACAGATCGTCCGGGAGGCTGGGCTCTATGAGGAGAAATGTGGTGTCAAGATTGGTGGAAGATCTATCAACAATCTATGTTATTCAGATGATACAACCCTGATTGAATGAAACTGAGGAGGACCTAAAGCACTTGCTGCAGAGGGTCAAGGACTATAAATCTTTATGAGAGGAGCTTTAACATCTTTGTCGTTCAGAGCAAATAGTGAATTTGAACGAGCAAGTTTTTTGTTAACAACACATTACACTTCCTGCTCCAGATCTTCTTATTTCTTCGTATCAGAGTACTAAAATGGTCTACTTAGATCTCTAATAGTATAGTATTCAGGGTACTAATCCAACGGCAGTGTCTCTTTGGCCATTTAAATCCGTGAAAGGTACCTTGAGAGAAAGATGGGTAATCTCCTACGATGTGATTTTCAGCCTCAGAATTATGCTGGAGGATCAATATGAATCAGTTCCACCTAAGACAGCAATGAGCTTTATTTCAGGATAATAATTAACTCATCCTTGTGTATTCTTCTTTACCTTTACCAAATTTATGCTATTTTCTATTTTTCAATGTTGTTGTTGTTGTTGTT
>NW_006399762.1:14718286-14731471 GCF_000299155.1 Elephantulus edwardii
TCTTCCACCAATCTTGATGCCACAATTCTCCTCATAGAGCCCAGCTTCTCGGATAATCTGCTCTGCATACATGTTGAAAAGGTATGGAGACAGGATGCACCCCTGGCGTACACCCTTCCCAATTTTGAACCATGAAGTGTTTTTCAATAGGTAAAATATTAATTTCCTTGACAATCTCTTTAAAATTAATTTACTTAATGAACATCCTCTAATCAACCGTCTACCAAACCAAGCTTTTTCTTAGATAGCTCTGTTGGGCAGGTGGTAAAAGAGTGTACTGAAATCCCAAGGGCAAGCAGTTGCTATGCTGTAAAAGGACAGATAATCAATCTCCTCTCCTTTTATTGCCAGTTGTTCTAGACCCTTTTCTGATAAATATGGACCCCTATGTGTGTAAAGTAGAACTCTTCTGTGTGCTTTTCAGTTTGCTTTTGAAACAAAACTGTCAAGCCTTTTTAACAGCACCAACCTATCCTTTAGCTAGTAGTCTAGAACTTGTTTTCGTCTAGCACCCTAATTTCTGTGTTGCTTTCTGTGTACCTTTGTTTGTTACACAGGATATATATATTTCTGGTAAAATAGGTACAATGATTTTAATTTTGGTTCATACAGAGATGTTGGAATGATTTTAAGTTTATAGTAAAGTGCAATACATATTTTATTAAATAAAATTCACTGAGAAGTGAAAAATTGTAGCAGGCAAAAATTATTTCAAGGAAGTATGTTTTAATAATTTAACATCAATGTCTTGAGCCAAATTGTAGAGTCAAATACGGTGTTAGAAAATGGAATGTTTTACCACTCAAGGTTTAACAGTTTCTGTAAGTGCTACCCAGTGATATCACCCTTAACAAAGAAGATGAAGAAAGATACTTGACCATTTATCAGTCATGAATATAAATAGAATTGTCAGTCTGCTTTTGCATCCAGATTTATGGTGATTCAAGCAAAAGTGAGAAAACAATATCTTTAAGAAATTAATTTTAATACTTACCTGGGAGGGGAAATACCATGATAATGAAAGTGGTTTTCCCAGAACAAGGCTTATCCATTTCACTCTGCGTGTGTGGACCCTTGTGATTTCCCTAAATGTGGAAAACTTGACTGCATAATTTGTGGTAGTGGGGAACTGTATTCATGCTTTCCCCTGAGGAAAAAAAGGACAAAAAAGTAAATGTAAAGTCAAGGATATATCTTTAGATCATTAGAGAACTGTTAAAGCATAATATTTACTTGTTAATACACAGGTTTGCAGGATTTTTACAACACTGTAAGGTAAATAATCTCTTTCAATTTGCTGGCCAGGTCACTATTTCTCAAATTTCTTAGTATTGATGAGAGAACATATCCATAAATGTCTCCGTTTACAGAACCTCCACAATTAGTATTGTATTAATTTCTTGAGTATTAGTTTTCACCAAAACCTTCAGTGCAGCTTGATTTTATTTCTCCTGCACCACTGGAGGATATATATGGTGAATAACATGATAGATAGATAGATAGATAGATAGATAGATAGATAGATAGATAGATGATAGATAGATATGTATAGTTATATAGATATATAGATAGAGTGATAAATATATATAGATAAAGTGATACAGAGATAGAGAGAGAGATATAAACACGGCTATGAATATTGGTGTATAAATAGCTGATTGTATCTCAGTCTTAATTTTCTCTGGCAATAGTCTCAGAAGTGAAATAGCTGGGTCATATGGAATTTCTATGCTCAGTTTTTTGAAAAAAAACACCAAACTGCCTTCTGGAGTCTTTGTATTATTTGACAATCCCACCAATAGTGTATGAGAGTCCCTATCTCTCTGCATCCTCTCCGACATTAATCACTTGCTGTTCTATTATACTCTGTCACTGGTACTGGAGTGAGGTGGCCTCTAATTGTGGTTTTGATTTGCATCTCTCTTATTCCCAATGATTTGAGCTTTTCTTCATGTGTCTGTTTTTCTTCCATGAAGGGTAGGCAAAGGACATCAAACAATATGAATAATATCACATGCTAGCAAAATAAATCTGAAGATCTTCAAAGACAACTAGAACAGTACATAGATAGGAAACTGCCAGAAATTAAAGCAGAATTTAGAAGAGGCCGTGTCACCAGGGATATTGTTGCTGACATCAGATGGAGCATACCTGAAAATAGAGCATACCAGAAGAATGTTTATTTGTGTTTTATTGACAATGCAAAGTCTTTTGACTGTGTGGGTCATAGAAGTTGTGACTGACACTGGGAAGAATGGGAATTCCAGAACACTTTATTGTGCTCATGTGATAGGCTGTTGTGCGAACAAAGAAGGGAAATATTTCATGGTTTAAAATTAAGAAGGGAAAATATCAGGGTTGTATTCTTTCTCCATACTTATTTAATCTATATGTTCAGCAAATTTAATTGTTTTACTACATCATTGTTTTTAAACTCTTTGTAGTTACTTTACATTTCAGTGTAAGTTTAATCTCATCTAACATTCATTCAGGAATTTTTTTCTTTTTTTCATATCTGTTGTAATCATCCTTTTCTTTATTTTTTTTCAATATCATCCCATGACTCATGAGAGTTTTGGTCCTTAATGTTAAATGCATCAAATCTCTTCTTTAGATGCTTTCAAAGTTAAAGCAGGATATATATAGGTTGTCGTTTAATATTCATGGACTTATTCCACTTTTCTTCAGCTTAATTAGATTTTACATATGAACAAGTTGTATATTTACATAAAAATTTTTTACCTGTTCAAAAATAAGTGATTCAACAGAATGTGTAGATAATTAAACAATACTATTAATACTGCAAGCAAATAAAATTTTACTGAAGACAATAGAAATATATTTGAAATAATGTATAAACAGGAGAGATCCAAAAATTTAAACTTGATTCAGAAGAGTTCATGAAATGAGGAATATCAGTGTTGATGTCAGAGAAATTCTGGTTCAGTATGGGAATGGCAGAAAGGAATTTTATTGTGTTCTATTGACTGCAAATGCACTTGACTATGTGGGTCTACCTATAGAGCATAAAACTGGATATGCGGGGACAGGACCATGAGCATCCTTCTGAAAGTGCCAGAGAAAGTGAGAAAAGCACAACTGCTCACCACCCCACTGCAGAAAACACATAAAAATCCCACACCTTGGGCCTGTGTTGCCTTAAAGCCACACTAGTAGCAAGTGTTCAGTTTATTCCTTGTTGAGTCACAGGCTTTCCTCAGAGATATAATAGTGAGAGTGAGATTTATTAGGTAATTAAGTTAGACAGTGGGAAGACAAATAATATTTCAAAATACAACTCCAGGTTTAGTCCAGCAGTCCTAAGCCAGATTAACAGAAAAATACAATTTATTAATTAGTAAAAGTCCTGGCTTCAGTTCAGCAACATAAATTAAAGAAGCCTCATATTCCCTCAATCAACAAGGAAGGTTTGCTTCAGAACAGTTCTAAGTCATTTTCTGCGTCAAGCATCCAGTAAGAACAGCATAAAATTTTTTCCCATTTATTATTTCATTTTTCATTATTTATATTACTATGTAAGTTGTATTTTTAAAGTAGAAATTTGTTTTTATATTTATACTTTTTTATTAATTTAAATGAAAGTTTACAGAGACTTAGAGTTTCCAGTCATTCACTGTTGCACTTTTCTCTCTGCCCACCCCTCTCCCCACCAAGTCATTCTTTTCCTCAAAAAGAAAAAGAAAAGCTCTTTCATTGATATGAAATCCCTCCTCTCAAGTCCATTCCACCATGCAGGTTTCACTCTGGAATTCTATAATGACAAGAATACCCAAATAGCCCCTCTAAACCATTCTCTCCCTCATCTGTTTCAATGCAATACACATCATTTATCCCCTCCCTTTCTGTCTTCCCTCAGCAAACAAATGGTTAGAGAAGCTCGGGTATATTCAAACAATGGAATACTACATAGCATCGAAAAACAAGGAACTCATTAAATATTATGTGAAATGGATGACCCGGGGGGACATTATGCTGAGTGAAATATCTCAGTTACAAAAAAAAACCCAAATATTGCATAGGGCCACTGTTGTAAAATAGGACTGACATCAGGGTTAAGGGAAGAGAGCATGAACCTTTTATCCCAGGGCTCCTCTGCTGCCACCTTGGCACAGTTTCTTTACAACATTGCCATAGTTCTCCACCACCATAACCAGGGTCTCATCACCAGGGTCTCATTGTCAACAGTGTTTTGCTCCAATCTCCCTCGTTTTGCTGCTCAGTGTATCCTCGTTCCATAGCTTTTGATTATTTTCAAGATCATGTGTCTGCATTTGGGGTAGCTGGAAATCAGAGGGGGTTAAGGTAATGACTAAAGAAAGCCAGTTTTAATCTGATAATAAATAATGGCTAATATTGGGAAGAATGAGAATTCTAGAACACCCATTGTAACCTATACACATCCCAAAAAGCAGTTGTCTGAGCAGAATAAGGGAATAACACATAATTTAAGAGGTGTTAATTAGGGTTGTGTCTTTTAACAAAACATATTCAATCTGTACACTATGAAAATGATCTGAGAAACTGGATTATAAAGAATGTGGAATTAAGATTCATAGAAGACTCGTCAACAGTCTGCGATATGCAGATGACACAATGAGATTACAGAAAACAAAGAACACTTAAAGTGAATATTGATGAAGCTCAAAGACTATCAACAACAGCTCAATTCATTTCCTTAGAAATGGATTTGACTCACATATGTACAGTGGATTTTCAGAGGCTGTAATTGCATGAGAGAATATTGATCATCGTCGTCCTGCAGAGCAGTCGGTGGATTCAAACCACCTGTGTTTTAGATGACAGTACAACAATTTACTTACTAACCCACCAGTTGTTGTTAAGTACTGTTGAGTTGACTAAGATTCATAGTGTCCCTATAATCGACAGACCTGAACTCTACCCTATCCTGTGTCATTTTCATCTCTGATATAATTGAGCTCGTTATTAACAGTTATTGCATCATCCATCTCTGAGGGTCTTCATCTCCCCATCTAACCATTTCTCCCTCAAAACCACAACTCACATCCATCAGTTCTTATTACTCATTTTCTAACTTTCAGCTAAATACATGTAATTGAAAGGCTCAAGGCTTGGATTTGATTAATTTTAGTATTTACACTTACACTATTGCTTCTTAACACCTTAGAGAAGCCCTTGACAACAGAATTACCCAATGACATATGCCTTTTGATTTCTTGATTGGTTATGCCAAGTGTGTTGATTGTGGATCCAAGCATAATAAAAATCATTGACAAGTTTAATCTTCTCTCTATCTATAATTATGTTATCTATTGTCCTAGTTGTAAGGATTTTTTTCTTCTTCAAATTGAGATGTAGTTGATATTGAAGAAGTCTTTGATCTTCTGTAGCAAACGTTTCAAATCCTCTTTACTTTCACCAGGAAAGGCTGTACCGTCTGCATAACACAGATTATTGATAAATCTTCTGATCCTTATACCACTATTTTCTTCATAATGCGCATTGTCTCAAATTATTAGCTTGGCATAGAGCTCTCTTCTGATAAGGCATTTCAATTTCTATAATTTCCTTGGAAAAGTAGAGGAAAGTGAAGGGGAGGAAGACCACCAAGAAGAAAGACTGATACAATGAGTCAAACAATGGTGTTAAGCACAGCAGTGTTGTGAGGATGGCACAGAATAGAATTGATAAGGTCAATTCTGTAATACATTGGATTGCTCTGATTTGAAGCCAACTCAGTTTCGCTTAACAGCAATATTTATGTTCCTGAAAGAATAGTGGCTTAGCATAATTGCCTTTCTCACTTTTTTTTTTAAATTGGGTTGCTTGTCTTATTCTTATTGAAATGTTGGAGGGTTTTTTAAATTTTTTTTAAATTATATTTTATTAATTTTCATAAACATTTACAGAGATTTTGGGCTTCCACTCATTCATTGTTGCACTATTCTCTCTACCCTCCTCCCAGTTTATTCTTGTCCAAATGCCACAGTGCTTGTCAAAGCCAGTTCTGATTAATCTTCTTTGTCAGTGTGCCCTTTGCCATTCCCTATCACTCCTCCCTGAGAGAGACTTCACCCTGAGTCATAAGGAAAAGGGGACGGCGTATTCTCTTAGCTACTTCCTGCTGAAAAGGGACACTGTGGGTTTCAGGGTGAAGATCTTCTCTCACTACTCTAAAGGGCCCCTTTGGCAGTAGGAAACACACAGACTTTCTCACTTTTTAATTTTTAAAATAATTTTTTTTCTGATCATATTGTTTTATATAGCTAAAGGGTTTTTTCCTCTCTCTAAATACTAGTAAAAATTAAGTAGAAGAAATACCTAAAGGGAAAACTTGTAGTAAATATGACTTTCTTCGTTGAAAATTGTTTTTTTTAGCTTATTTATATTGATATTTGTGGGTGCATTCATAGTTAAAAGACAATTTTAAGATATATTCTGAAGTGCAATGTTGTGAGTGACAGGACTCTACCTATATGCAATCAAAGAATACTTGTTATTTTGACAAATACTCCAACATCTGCATCAACAACTGAAGCCAAATAGGAGGAAATTGAAGATTTTTATCAGTTTTTCAGTCTAAAATTGACCAAACATGCAATGAAGATACATTAATTATTGGTAACTGGAATGAAAAAAAAAGTCTCAAGCTATAGTATTGGGAGATACTGTGGCACAGGAAAGAGAAGAGTTTAGGGCTGTTGTACATAGGGTCGCTATGAGTCGCCAGCCACTTGACGGCACATAACAACAACAACCATATAAACAGCAGCTAGTGTTAATGAAAAAAGTTCAAACTACTTTGAAGACATTGGTAATAAAATAAGGCTGCAGCATTTGATGGGATACCAAGTTGCATCATTCAACTAACAAAGATATACCTAGACTCGCTCACCAGTCTATGCTAAGAAATTTGAAAGGATGCTGGGAAAAGTGGAGGGTCATCATAAGAGAGAAGACCCACCACCAAGTGGATTGACATGATGACTGCTGCACTGGTCTCTTGTGTGTCAGGAAGTGTGAGAATGGCACAGAATTGAGCAGAGTTCAAATCTTTTGTTCTTAGAGTCATTCACTATGAGTTGTACTAGACTCTATGGCACCTAACAACAACAACAACCTGTTTTCCTTACTGGAAGAGATGAATATTTATTCCCATTCCAAGGAAAGATGAACCAACCGCAATAAAAATTAATAACACATACAAGCAAAGCTATATGGAGAACAGATCATCCAGGAGACTGAGCTCTATGAGAAGGAATGTGCCATCAGGATTGAAGGAAGACTCATCAACAACCTGTGTTATGCAGATGACCGAATCCTGCTTGCTGAAACTGAAGAGGACCTCAGGCACTTGCTGCAGAAAGTCAAGGACTGCAGCCTTCAATATGGATTGAATACTGATGTTGAAGCTCAAGATCAATAAAACAAAGATTCTTACCACTGGAGCAAAAGGCAGCATGATGTTGGATGGTGAACAAATTGAGATTGTTAACAGCATTAGTTTGCTTGGCTCCATCATCAACACTCTTAGTACTACTAGCAGTCAGGAAATCAAAAGATGCATTTTATTGGAAAAGTCTGCTGTCAGAGATCTCTCCACAGTATTGAAGAGCAACGTGATCAGTCTAGAGACTAAGATGTGCCTGATCCAGGCCATAGTCTAATCACTTGCCATGCATCAGAAAGCTGGAAAATAATGAGGGATGATAGAAAGAGAATTGTTGCCTTTGAGCTGTGGTACTGAAGTAGACTATTGAATATACTATGGACTGCCAAGGGAGCAAACAGGTTCATCCTAATAAGAGTGAAACAAGGGTGCTTCTTGAGTCAAGGATTCCAAGGATTCATTTAACATATTTTGGACATGTTGCAATAAGGAACTAGGTCTTGGAGTGGTACATCATGATTGGGAAGCTGGAGGCCAGCACAAGAGAAGAAGACCCTTGCTAAAATAGATTGAACTGGGGACTAGGGTAATGAGGACAGGTGTGTCAGAGACAGGCAATTTTTTTGGCACAGAATCGAGCAGGGTTCAGAGCTAATGTACACAGGATCACTATGAGTCTCAAGTGACTCCATGATGCATAATAACAACAACCACAAACAAGCAAAATATTACTGAATATGGGGGGAATATTAAGAATATGGGGGGAAGTGGCTAGAAGAGTAAATCGAGAGGGAACAGCCAGAAGTTCAATCTGGAATTCTTCTTGTTGTTGTGTACCATAGAGTCAGAACTGACCTGTAGCTGATGCTCTGGCAGGTTTTCAGAGGCAATTAAAATTAAAGATTACCCATTCTTAGCCTACAAACTGGGCTTTGTAGAGGCAATAAAACCAGGGATTCAATTGTTGATGTAAAATGAATCCTTTCTGAAATCAGAGAATCCCAGAAGAATGTGTATTTGTGTTTTATTCACTATGCAAAGTTTTGACTGTGTTTTCACACCAAATTATGGCTAACATTGAGAAGAATGAGAATGCCAAAACACTTTATTGTGTTCATGTGAAACCTATGCCTAATCAAAAAGCTGTTGTCTGAATGGAGCTAGAGAACATTGCATGTTTTCAAATCTGAAAAGGTTTGCTTCAGGGGTTTATTCTTTCTCCACACCTATTCAATTTGTATACTGAGCAAAGAGTCCATGAAGCTGGACTCTGTAAAGAAGAATATGGAATCAAGATAGGAGGAAGACTCATCCGCAACCTGTATTATGTACATGATACAACCTTGCCTGCTGAACATGGGGAGGACTTGAAATATTTGTTGCAGAAAATCAAGGGCTATGGCTTTTGGTATGGACTACATTTCCACATCAAGGAAAGAAAGGTTCTCATCACTGGGTCAATAGGCAGCATCATAATAGATGGAGAAAGAATTGAAGTTTTCAATGTTTTATTTCTTCTTGTTTAGATCTACAAAAAACACCCTTGGTACCAGAAGTCAGGAGATCAGGAAATGTACTGCGTTGGAAAAGTCTGCTGTCAGCAACCTCTCAAAATTGCTGAAGAACAATAATGTTAATTTTCAGAATAAAGTGGACCTGATTCAGACCATTTTCTTTTCAATCATTTGCTATGCCTATGAGAACTGGACAATGCTGAAGGATAGCAGAAGAATTGAGTCTTTGTATGTTGGAGGTGAGTGCTAAATATCTCATTGACTGCCAAGAGGACAAGCACATGTCTTGGAGAAAGTGCAGCCAGAGTGCTCTTGAAGGTAAAAATGGTGACACTTTGTCTCTTGTGTTTTGGGCATATTGTTGAAGAGGCTATTTCTGGGAAAAGGACATCACACTTGGATAAGCAAAAGAGAGGAAGTTTTCTGATGAGATAGATTGACATAGTGACTGCAACAATGGGTTTAAGTGTGTCAGAGATTATGAGGATGGTCCAGGATAGGACAGGTTTCATAACTGTTATTATAAGGACCCTCTGAGTTGTACTTGATTCAAGGGCACCTAACAACTGCAATAACAACCAAAGCATAAACAATTGTTTAAAGAAGTATGTGAAGTGATTCTTTTTTTCATCATTAGCAGCTGCACATTATTTAAAACTTCTTAAAATCAAGGATTGTGTCCTATGGTGAGTCTTTCCTACTTCATCGTATATGGTGCATAGCATAGTATAATCATAGAGGATGTCCAGTAAAAGCTGATCTGACTTAGATGTTGAATTAATTCATTGCATAAGATTTATCATTTAGATTCTTTAAGCAAGGCACAATGCTGGAAACATAAAAGGTACATGGTAAAAAATCGTAAGAGACTAAGTGGGACCAAGCTTAGAAAGCCTAGCCCATGGTATAAAAAGGCTGACAAATACAGCCAGAAATATGCAATCAGAAGAGGATAAAATTGATGAATGGGACATTCTGAAGATTAAATCCCTGCATATATCAAAACCGTTTTACAACAGGATGAAATGAAAACCTACTGACTCAGAAAAAACAAATGGATTTGGCAATACCATCTCATACAAGGATCTCGGAAAGTATCTCATAGTAAACGTTTACAGAATCCTACAGAATTCACACAGAAAAGACTGATAACCCAATCAAAAAATGGGTAAAAGACATGGAAAGGCCTTTCACAGATGAAGATATTTGGATGGCCAACAGACACATGAAGAAATGTTCAAAATCACTAACAATAAGAGCAATGAGATACCATTTCTCCCTAGTAGCAGTGACAAAGTTTAACAGGACAGCAAGATATTAATGTTGGAGAGGATGTGGAGAGATAAGCCTCTCATACACTCTTAGTGGGATTGTAAAATTGTGCAACCATTCTGGAAGGCAGTTTGGTGCTCCTCAAAAAGCTGAACATAGAAATCCCATAGCCCAGCTATCCCACTCCTTGAAATATACCCTGCGAAAGTTAGGACTGAGAGGCAAACAGATGCTACACCATTGTTCACTGCAGCATAGGATGGAGTAAATGTGGTACATTCACACGATGGAATACTATGCAACACTCAGGAGCAAGGATTTCTAAAACTGTTGCATAACTTGGGAAGGACTATAAAGCATTATAATGAGTGAACTATTGTATGAGACAATTTTTATAGAAATAGAAGGATGACTAGTAAAATGTGTATGAGGATTCAATACGGGAGGCTAGAAGAAGAGGAATGAGGATTGAGCAAGAGGTAAATCACAGAGCTTTACTATTTGATGGATGGAGGAAATTTGAGGGGTGGGTAAAGGAAATGGGAAAGATCCAGTGGGGATATGAAAAATAGGGCAATAGTGGGCCTAGTTCACTGTTAATTAATTTTATAAAATATAATGAATAGGATCACATAGGGTCGCTATGAGTCGCAGGTGACTCGATGGCACATAACAACAACAACAACAACATAATGAATAGGAATGATTGCATGAAACACAATGTGAATGAAGGATAGTGTGAAACACATCGTATACAAACTTTGCATGAAACCCAATATAAAATAAAAAAATTAGAAAAGTACATGGTAGATTTTTAATATGAAATCCTTGAAGGCAAGAATTTGCCTACAACATATTATTAAATATTTATATCTTAATTAAACAATGTACAAAGCTCAATTAATTTGCTTAGAAAATGTATATGCAATTAGAACAAATGAAAGGTTTAGTCATTTTTTTTACTCTAATCACTCCTCATAAAGAACAAACATAGAACTCAAATATTGCTCAAAGCTCTTGATTTTACTTAAATTCAATTTTACAGTAGTCGACAATTATTTATAGTACCTGTTATGGCAGAATTATATATTACTGAAATTTCACCTTTCCCCTTAATTAGAAATACGCATTGCTTATAAATGCTAATAACAACCAATATTCTCAGAAATGCCAAACTTTAATATGTAGGTATCTCTGACTATATTTGTCCTTATATGTCATGTTGGACTAACATATCCTGTACATGATTAAAAATACTTCCCGAGAAATATTGATTTGCCTTTGCTCCATTTTCTGTGATAAAATATTTGAGATTAGTTTTTCTCAGCTCAATTATTTTGGCATCTGTCCTCTGAACTCCTTAACTCATTCGTCATGCAAAAGAGGAATCTTGCTCCCATAGCGGTATTGATCCACATGGACCTTTTGGTTAGAAGTAAAACCTCCTTAATTACTTTGGCTGGCTTTCATTTTTTACAAAGTCTTAGGCACATTAGCTATGATGCTGCAGTGTTCTCATTTGTCTTGAATTGAGATATGCCTTGGTCTCCAGAGATTGATTGATTGACTGTCTGTATTCTTGAAGATCTACCACCTACCCCACTCTACACCAACTCAACACGAAAATCTGAATGAACTATCTCTCAGCTTCTCCTAGGGTTTGATAACTCCTTCCTTTTCTTTTGCCAGAGGTGTTTTGACCTTTAATTAAAAGGAAAATTTGTTGTCTTCCTTTCCGAAGACAGCAAATAACGAACTCATTAAAATGAGGTTAGTGTTCAGGCCTTAGAGCAATAAGAGTTGAAGTCTCATTAGCAGCTAACAATGCAGAACACAGCACATAAATAAACCTAATATGGCGCGGCAAAATGCCTCAGTGCATTAAATTTGAGCAGAATCAAATGTTTACCGTCGATGTCTGGGGCATGAAGTTTTAATGCACTTAATAAAGGAAAGCAAATTGCTTCCTATTAACCATGAAAAGTAACCACAGAAATTGCACAAAAAAGTATATTATGTAAATGTGGGATATGTTAGTAATTAACAAGGATATTGTAGGGAAATATCTGTCTTTCCTAATAGATGCAGCAATTAGAAAGAATAAAGAGAACTCAAAATCTCTAAAGGTAATTCTAGAGATTAACATAACATGAAGTAGAATGTAAGAGTGAGGTTTTTCTTCGGAGGCTTTAACTCATTTATGGCCCAAGGTGAGAGAGATTTTTTATTTCAAACTAAAGAGTCACTTAATAAAATGAAACATCTTAGTAGTTGATTAAATATCTTCTGGGAAGATACTTAATAACTTTTTTCAAAAGAGCAACTATACATCATTAATAGACATTAAGCCATTTAGAGAAATGTATTCTAATAGACCTAGTAAATAGGGAGTTAAGTTCACAATCCTAAGGTGGGAGGTTTGAATCCATCAACTGTTCCATGGGAGATACACGAGCAATCTCTTCGTATGCAATTTAAAACCTCAGGAAACTTGTTATAGGGTCACCTATGAATCAGCTTTGATTCAGAGGCAATGAGAATTTTGAAAGTGACACCGTAGAGATCCTTATAGAGCCCTGTAAAACTGTTTTACATGATTTCTAAAGCTCGAAAAATCTTTACAGAAACAGACTTTCTCTCCTGAACTGATGGGAGCACCCACTGGACCACCCAATTTCCTTATAGGAGAATAAGCATCTATTTAATGAAATTAAAATATATGCGGATTTTTAATAGGGTTTGTGACATATTAGGCATTGGAGAGATGAGATGGACTGGCATGGAACATTTTGAGTCCGATGACCATATGATACATTACTCTGGGGATGAAAAGACAAGGAAAAATGGGGTTGCCTTCACAGTGAAAAAAAGTAGTTTCTAGATCCATCTTGAAGTACAACATCGTGAGTGACAGGATTATATCCATACACTTACAAGGAAGTCAAGTGAATACCACTATCATTCAGATATATGCACCAACAACCAGAGCTAAAGAGGAAGAAATAGATG
>NW_006399762.1:14732006-14732452 GCF_000299155.1 Elephantulus edwardii
AAGGAGAATTGATGCCTTTGAGCTGTGGTGCTGGAGAAGAGTATTGAGAATATCATGGACTGCTAGGAAAACAGATTTGTCCTGGCAAGGCTTAAACAGGGTGGCTCCTTGGAGGCAAGGATACTAAGGCTCCGTCTAACATACTTTGGACATGTTGTGAGGAGAAACCGTTCCTTAGAGAGGGACATCATGCTTGGGTGGGTGGAGGGACAGTGCAGGATTGGAAGGCCCTCTATGAGGTGGATTGATTCAGTGACTGGGATAATTGGGATGGGAGTGTCAGAGACAGTGCGATTGGCACAGGACAGAGTGGACTTTAGGGCTGTTTTACATAGGGTCGCTATGAGTCGCAGGCCACTCGACGGCACAGAACAACAACAACAACAACAAAAACATATGTGACTACGTACGGAAAAGTGTTTTAATATTCCATAAATCATATGAAA
>NW_006399762.1:14733537-14734039 GCF_000299155.1 Elephantulus edwardii
TGGAAGACTGTTCATATTGTGGATTAGTGCTTCTAGGGTTATTACAAGCTTTTCTCTAATGAAGTGTATAGTCTTTGGTTTTAGTCCTAGGTCCTTGATCCACTATGATTTGTTTTTCGTATATGATGTAAAGTATGATCTTGTTTGAGTTTTCTGCAGTTAGCTTTCCAATTTTGCCAACACCTTTTGTTAAAAAGGCAGTTGTTTCCCTATTTACTTATTTTATCTCCTTGTAAAAGATCGACCATAGGGAGATGGGCTGATTTCTGGGTTCTCAACTATATTCCACTGATCTAAGTTTCTGTCATTGTAGCAGCACCATGCTGTATTGACCACCATGGCGGTGTAATGGGATTTGAATCAGGGAGTGAGGTGCCTCCTACCTTGTTTCTCTTTTTAAGGAGTGCTTTGCTTATTTGGGTTCTCTTTTCATTTCTAATGCAATTGGAGATTCCTTTTCCATCTCATTGGGTTTGCACTGAATGCGTGAATTGTATTTGGT
>NW_006399762.1:14734139-14735220 GCF_000299155.1 Elephantulus edwardii
AACAACAACAACAACAAATGTGTTATATTTAGTAAAAGAATAATCAACCTTTTATTTCAGCACTTTAGTGATTATCATTCAAATATACATTCAATCACTAATAATTTTATGGCAGTATTTATAAAAAATGTCACTAACAATGTGCATTTCATTCTCTATTTGTTGAAATTTCTTAAAATTTAATAAAATTTTAAAAAATCTATTTAAGAATCCTCTGTACTTGTATTTTAGAATATTTCTTTAAAAAATATCCTTAGAAAAGTCTTTGTTTCTATTAATAACTTGTCCTATCCTTGTTTCTCCAACTTACTTAATAAATCTTGTTTGAATTCCACATCTTGAGCTCTTAAGGAAAACAAAGAAAAAGAAAATATTGTGTGGTTAAAACATTAAATAAATTAGAACCATCTGCCTTAGGTAGCTAAAGTAAACTCACTAAATTATACTCTGGGGATTTTGAAGAGTAAAAAGAGTTGTAAACTTCTGAGCAATAGATACTGATAACAAATATGTAAACAGATAGAGAAGTCTTCTCATACCACATTTCTTTCTCTCATAAAAATTGAGGAGCAAATATCCACCAGACTGTCAAAAGAACAAACTGGTATGTCTCAGTAAAAAAATGCAGCCAGAGTGCTCCTTGGAGGCAAAGATGGCAAAGCTAGTGTCTTATATTTTAAACATGTTGCTAGGAGAGACTATTCCTTAGAAATGTTATCATAAAAAAAAAGAAAGGTTGTCATATTTGAAAAGTGGAGGGTCAGAGAAGGAGAGGAAGAAGAACCCTGAGGAGATACATTGACACAATGGCAGCAGCAATGGGCTCAAGTGTATCAGAGATGATGAGGATGGCACTGGATAGGACAGAATTCATAGGGTTGCTAAAAGTTGTACTTAAATTGATGGCCCTTAACAACAACAAACACTTTTAAAAAGAAATTGTATTTCAAACCTGGATACTTGTCTACAATATTATCACTCCTCTAGGATATACTTGTGTCTTAATTGGACTAATTATTTCATTATTTAATTATTCTCTATTCCCATTTTTTGTCTTCTCTCAACCAATACAAGAATTTGA
>NW_006399762.1:14735551-14738071 GCF_000299155.1 Elephantulus edwardii
TTTTTGCATCTATGTTCATGAGAGATATTGAGCTATAGTTTTCTATTTTGGTGGTGTCTTTACCTAGTTTTGGTATGAAGGATATATTTGCTTCATAAAATGAGTCCGGGAGAGTTGGATCTATTTCTGTTTTCTGAAAGAGTTTATGTAGAATTGGTGAAAGTTCTTCTCTGAATATTTGATAAAAATTCACTTGTATAACCATTTGGTCCAGGGCTTTTTTTGGCTGTAACTTGTTTGATTGCCTTTCTATTTCTTCTTTTGTAATAAGGCTGCTCAGGTGTTCAATTTCGGTTTGTGACAGTTTACGTAGGTTGTGAATTTCTAAGTATTTGTCTATTTCCTCTAAGTTTCATAGTCTTTGAGTATAGTTTTTCTTACTATTCTATTGTTAACCTTTTTATTTTAGTTGGTTCTCTTGTGACATATTGTTTAAAATGATCTCTTGTGACATCTTAATGTTTAAAATGTTTAATCTTTTATTTTGATTATTTGGGTCTTTTCCTTCTTTTCTCTTGTTAGTTTTGATCATGGTTTATTGATTTTATTGATCTTTTCAAAGAACAAACCATTAGTTTTGTTGATATTTTCAATTGTTTTTCTGTTTTCTAGTTCATTTATTTTGGCCCTAATTTTTATAATTTCATTTTTCTTAGAGCTGTCGGGTTGTCTCCTGTTCTTTTTCAATTTGTTGGAGATTTTGGTTTAGAAGGTCAATGGTCATTTTTTCCTGCCTTTTGAGACATTTGCTAAAATTGACCTCTGTTTACTGCTTTGTATGTTTCCCCACAGGTTTTGGTACCTTGTGTTTTCATTGTGATTTGTTTCAAGAAACATTTTACTTTCAATTTTTATTTCTTCTATTGCCCACGTATGTTTAAGCAAGTTGTTTTTCAGCTTTGAAATATATGTTTTTTTTCTCCTTTATCCTCTTGTTATTAATTTCTAATTTTGTAGCATTGTGGTCTGAGAAGATGATTTGTATTATATCCATGTTTTATTAATTTACTGATGCATGCTTTGTGACCTAAAATGTGATCTAGTCTCAAGAATGTTCAATGGATATTGGAGAAAAGGTATACTGTACTTTTCTGAGGTGCTTTAGCCTATGAGGTCAAGCTGGTTTATTGTATGGTTTAATTAATCAGCATCTTTGTTCAGTTTATTTCTGGTAGTTTTATCTTTTCTTGAGAGTGGTGTATGGGGTTTCCAACAACTATAGTGGTGTGTGGTCTATTTCCTTTTTCAGTTTTATTAATGTTTGTTTTATACATTTTGTAGCTCTCACCACTGGACCGATTGGCAGCATTAGGATGGATGGTGAAGAGATTGAGGTTGTACACAGCTTTAGTTTGCTTGGCTTTGTAGTCAACAGTCTTGGCACCAGCATCCAGGAAATTAAAAGGCACATTGCCATGGGAAAGTCAGCTGTTAGGGACCTCTACAAAGTACTAAAGAGCAATAGCATCTCTCTGGAGACTAAGGTGCGTTGATACCGGCTATGGTCTTTGCAATCACTTGTAATGCATCAGAGAGTTGGACAATGACCAAGGAGGATAGAAGGAGAATTGATGCCTTTGAGCTGTGGTGCTGGAGAAGAGTATTGTTAATACCATGGACTGCTAGGAAAACAAACAGATTTGTCCTGGAAAGGGTTAAACTGGGTGGCTCCTTGGAGGCAAGGATTCTGAGGCTCCGTCTAACATACTTTGGACATGTTCTGAGGAGAGACCGGTCCTTGGAGAAGGACATCATGCTTGGGAAGGTGGAGGGACAGCACAGGAGAGGAAGGCCCTCAATGAGGTGGATTGATTTGGTGACTGGGATAATTGGAATGGGAGTGTCAGAGACAGTGCGATTGGCACAGGACAGAGCGGAGTTTAGGGCTGTTGTACATAGGATTGCTATGAGTCGCATGCGACTCGACGGCACATAACAAAAACAACAACAATATGTATAGGCTCAGAATGCTCCATTGTCCTCTCATGCCTCTCAAGTTATTGTGCTTTATTTTTATTTATTTATTCCATGTATAAATTACTGAAATATCAAATTCTAAAGAAAGCGTTATTGTTGTGAAATGAAGACTGTACTGGAAAATGTTGTCATTTATATATTTGAGTTTTTGTTTTTGTCCTTCATGAATATTTCACTAGTTTTCCTGCATCCACTGGGAAATAGAGTTGATAGACTAGTAGGTGTTTATCAGATGACATTATGTCTATGTTGTAACAAAAGTGAATTATAATTAGGTTTTAAATAGGTTGAGCTTGAAGAGGTGACAACAGAATCTCACAGGAGTTTTTTTTATTTTTCAGCTCTTAAGTTTTTGTCAGAGGATGTGACTTTCTGAAAGATGAGTTTCCTATTATGTACAGGAAACATTCACCTCAAACTGTTAGGCTATGTCATGAATTTTAATATCCTGTGAGTGACAGGATTATATCCATACGCTTACAAGGAAGCCCAGTGAATACCACTATCATTCAGATATATGCACCAACAACCAGAGCCAAAGAA
>NW_006399762.1:14738171-14741153 GCF_000299155.1 Elephantulus edwardii
AGTGACCTTCCTTGTCTTTTGTGATGGTTTTTGCATTGAAATTTATTTTATCAGAGATTAATATCACTACTTCTGCTTTTTCCTAGTTGTCATTTGCTAGCTATATTTTTTTCCCCTACCCTTTTATTTGTAGTCTTATGTTCACTTTTCAGGTGTGTCTCTGGTAGAGAGCATATTGATGAATTTTGGTTTTTTATCCAGTCTGCTACTCTCTTTTCTCTTCAGTGGTAAATTTCAACCATTCACGCTCAGTGTGATTCTTGAGAGACAAGGGTTGGTTTATTGCTCTGTTTTTTAATTTCTTTTTAGTGTTTGCTTATTTTTTTTAAATTTATTAATTTTAACAAACATTTACAGAGATTTTGTATTTCCATTCATTCATTGTTGCACTATTTTCTCTACCCTCCACCCCAGTTCGTTCCTCTTTTTCTGTCTTAATTGTCCCATTGCCACAGTGCTTGTTTTTTATTTCTTTTTGGTGTTGTTGCTAGTCACTTTGGTCCATCCTGCTTTCTGTGGCACCTCTGTTAAGAAGGATGTCTCTCAGTGTTTCCTGCAATGCTGGTCTTGTTTTTACAAACTGCCTTAGGTTCTGTTTTTCTGGCAATATCTTGATCGCTCCTTCATATTTGATGGACAATTTCTCTGGGTACAATATTCTTGGTTGAAAATTGTGTTCTTTGAGTGTTCGATAAATGTCATTCCACTGACTTCTTGTTCACATGGTTTCTGCTGAGAAATTGGCACTTAATCTTATTTGCTCTCACTTACTGGTTACTCTTTGTTTTTTCCTTGCTGCTTTCAGAATTCTCTACTTATTTTTGGTTCTGGCAAATTTGACTATGATGTTTCTTGGTGTTTTCCTGTTGAAGTTTTACCATTATGTGGTGTTCGCTTAGCTTATTGAATAAATATTCTCTCATTCTCCATTATTCCGGGAAAGTTTTCTTCTAGTAATTATTCCACAACTATTTTGGTACATTTATTTGCTTCTTCATTGTCTGAGATTCCGATTATGTACATATTATTTCTCTTGATGGTGTCCTACATTACTCTTAGGTTTTCTTCTTTTCCCTTCCTTTTCCATTCTGCTTTTTTACTCTAGCAGATCAGTGGTGACAATTCTATCATCTATTTCATTGGTTCTGTGTTCCATCTCTTTAACTCTGTTTATGTGTGTCTATCCGATCTATCACCAGCATCTGAATTGGAGCTCATATTTTGGATTTTATTGTGGTTTCTTGTTTTTCCAGAGTCTCTAATATCTTGTTTGCTTTATTTGCATTGTTTTCTAGAAAGTTAATTGACAGGAAGGGAGGAGAAGCATGGTGGACCTTGGAGATGCACACATGGCAGGCTCCAGTGCACACACACGCGAGGCAGGCATCCACTCAGGGGAGGCGTACAAGCAGAAGTACACAGGACGGGCACATACACAGATGCACACAGTGAGGCATACAAGCAAATGCACACAGGGAGGTAATGCACGGAGGAAACTAAATGGAAAACAAAGAAGCCTTGGTTTTCTCCTCAGGAGCTAGGTCTTCTGTCTCACTCAAGATCCAGCTATCTCACTCCCTCCTCCATGAGTTTACGGGTTCCCACGTGTTTCAGCAAACAGCAGTGATGCCCACAAAGTACCCCACTGAAATTCCAGCTGTCCTGCTTGCTCCTGGCAGGTCAATCTCTGAGGGTCACTCTTTGCTGGTCACTGCTCCCAGTGGGTCGCTTCTCCTGGTGGTTGCTCCAGCACTGCTCTCAACTCAGTTATCTTTTTTTTTGAAGGTGTTACAAATTCAGTTTCTTCTTCGTTAATGGAGTGATAGTCATCTATCTCTACTGACAACGTGGCCGCCAGGATTTTCTAAAGTCTGTGCTCAGAGTCCAAGACCTGAAAATGTCTGGCACAATATGAAGGTATTTTCCAAGGATCCCAAATGAGAATGAATAATTTAAAAGATATAACTGGGAAGTAAATTTTCTGTTTAAAATTAGCAAATAAGAACAAGATAAATATAATTGCTTAAAAGGGAAAGAGGAAAACATATGGAAGAAGGAAGAGAAAATTACTAGGACAGTAGATACTGGTGGAGTGTGTGGGAGAGTGAAGAAATAGTTAGGAGCAAGGGGGACTTGAGATGGGGAGATAAAACTAATAGATGAAAAATAACTAATATATAAAACACAATGTACTAAAATGAATGTATAAAACAAAACATACATGAATGAGATAATGCATAGGAATAATTGGGTAAAAGTGAGTGATAATATAAATGAATTTTTAAAAATTTTGAGATTGTTATAGCATAGAATTTAATGAAACAAAAACACAAGACAATAAAAAATTAATATCATATACTGAAAGCTGTCTAATCAGTATATGACTAAAAAGTGTTCCTAAAGGAAGTAAAATGAAGAATATTAATTGCAATACAGTTATTGCTATGTACTGTTGATTAGGAACTGACCCCAAGCTAACTCCAGCAAATTTACAGAGACCATAAATTGCACAGGTAGAGATTACTCATCTTTCTCCTGTGGAGAAGCTAATAGATTCAAACCATATACCTTTGCGGTGGTATCTCAACTCCTTATCAGTAAGAAATCAGGGTTTTCTTTATTACAATACCATCTATTAATTATATAATGTCTCTCTTGTGCATTGCTACAAGTGTGCTCTGGAAGTCTAGTGAGTGCAGGAACAAAGACAGAAGGAGTCAAATGAAGAGTGTCAATATTTCACCTTGGGGAAAGTTATTGATACTGCTTTTGAGATGTATTTTTTTAGATGCGTTTGTAAGGATAAATAAAGAAATTCTTACAATAAATATTCTATTTAAAAAGGTAATTGTGTTAAAAAACAGTTTTGTTACTTTTTCCAACAATTTCTCAGCAATGAAATATTCTAAAAAGTGTAACATTATATTTATCAATGTTATTGTTGTTGTTATGTGCCGTCGAGTCATTTGCGACTCATAGTGA
>NW_006399762.1:14741331-14741968 GCF_000299155.1 Elephantulus edwardii
GGATACAGCAGGGTTTAGGGCTGTTGTACATAGGGTCGCTATGAGTCGAAAACGACTCGACGGCACATAACAACAACAACAACATGGTCATGATTTTTTAATGACATAAACTCTTGTATATTGATATATAAAATATAAATAATGTGTATTTTATATACCTCACCAATGAGAGCATTAGTGATCTAATGATAAGGAGTTGTATTGCTAACCCAAAGTTGGGTAGTTGAAATCCTTCAATTGCTGTGTTGAAGAAAAATGGGCAGTCTCCTCCCATGCATTTTGTAAGATTTGAAAACCTGCTAGAAAGTCAGCAATGAGGTTCTTCTCTTTCCAGGGTAGATAACAACAACATGGCTGACACGAAAATCAGAAGGTTGTTTTTTTTAACAACAAGCGAAAACACATTTAAATATAGCAACTTTAAACAAACTGAGTAATGAATTGATATTTGCTTTGAAACTTATTTTTGTAACGTGTATTTAAAGATATGCATAAATATTGACATATTAGGCATTGGTGAGATGAGATGGACTGGCATGGGGCATTTTGAGTCGGATGGCCATATGATATATTACTCTGGAAATGAAAAAGTGAGGAAAAATGGAGTTGCTTTCATAGATAAAAAAGTCATTGCTCG
>NW_006399762.1:14747993-14751837 GCF_000299155.1 Elephantulus edwardii
GAGCAGGGTTGTGTCATCTGCATAATGCAGATTGTTGATAGATCGTCCACCATGCTTCTCCTCATAGAGCCCAGCCTCTCGGATAATCTGCTCTGCATACAGGTTGAAAAGTTATGGAGATAAGATGCCTCCCTGGAGTACAACCTTCCCAATTTTGAACCATGCAGTGTTGCCCTGCTCTGTTCTGATGACTGCCTCTTGGTCCAAGTATAGGTTTCGCATTAGCGCGATTAAATATTTTGTGATTCCCATTCTTCTCAGAGTCAGCCACAGTTTGTTATGATCCGTGCAGTCAAATGCCTTTGCATAATCAATGAAACACAGATAGTGTCATTTGTTCCCCCTGAAATATATTTGTTAAATTCCTGATATTAAAAATTGATTTGAAATTCTTCAGGAATGAGAACACTGAAAAAATGGGGATGGGGGAAGACTTGTACAGATATACTGAAGAAAGCTAATGAAGGAAGGAAACACTGCATCGTTTGGAATGGAGAAGGGTTTGTGTCATGGTTGTATTCTCTCCCCATATTTGTTCACTCTATATGCTGAGTAAATTATCGGAGAACCTGGACTCCATGAAGAGGAATGTGGCATCAAAACTGGAGGGGGACTTATCAATAGCCTGTGTTATGCAGATGGCACAACCTTGCTTGCTGAAAGTAAGAAGGACTTTCTGAAGCCCTTGTTGCAGAAAATCAAGGAATGCAGCCTACTAGTATGGATTGTGTCTCAATATCAAGAAAACAAAGATTCTTACCACTGGACCCATAGGCAGTATCATGATGAATGGAAAGGTGATTGAAACGGTCACAGCTTTATCTTGCTTGAATCCACAATTAACAGCCTTGATACCAGTGGTCAGGAAATAAGGAGATTCATTGCTGGGGAAATCTGCAGTTAGGGACCTTTCCAAATTATTGAGGTGGAGTGATGTCAGTTTGAGGACTAAGGTTCGTCTAATTCAGGCCATAGTCTTCTCAATTACTAGCTAAGCATGTGAGCCCTGCACAATGAATAAGGATGAGAGAAAAGAAATTGATTCCTCTGAGCTGTGGTGTTAGAGAAGAGCACTGAACATCCCATGGTTAGCCAAGAAAACAAACAATGTATCTTGGAGATGGTTCAGACAGAATGCTCTTTGGAGGCAAGAATGATGAGGCTTCACATACTTTGGACATTGAGCTAGGAAGTGCTATTCCTTGTTGAGTGACATGATGTTGGGAAGAGGGGAGAGGCAGTGAAGGAGAGGAAGACCCTCAACGAGGTGAATTGAGGTGGTGACTGCTGCAATAGGGCCTTTTGTGTCAGGAAGTGTGAAGATGGTGCAGGGCAGAACAGGGTTCAGGTCTTTTGTTCATATATTCACTATGAGTCATGATTGACTTGACAGCACCTAACAGCAACAACAACAACGTGATTATAAGCTTAGAACATATGTGGAGTAACATTTATTATTTTGACTACTTAAATTGATAATTAGAAAATGATGACAGACCTATATTTAATACTGTGTGATATGACTACCAAAACGACTGCTTCCTCCCAGGAATTAGCCATTTACTTAACGAGTTTTTCTTGTTACAGTTTTCCCCAATTGTATTTTTATCTTGCCTTAGTGAAAGTATATATTACTGCCACATAATCTGAGGGGGAAAGTAAACTAAATCAAGTATAATCTTCTCCTAAGAAAAGTCATAACTGCACTAATTTGCTTTGAGAACTTCCCAAGGGATGTGTTTCCTAAACATTTTGAAAATAGAATTCAACTCAAAAAAATCTTTTCTTTCACAAAGTCAGTAACATATAGGCCATAGCTTAAGAAATATTCTCTATGAAAATAAATTGTGTTCCATTGATTATCCACTCTTGATTGTAAAACTATCCATGATGTCTCAATATTGAAATTAGCACAGTATTCTACACTGCAGAAATGTTAAACCAGTCATGAAATTGATAACTCAATTAGGATGCGATATGTAGTTAAAACAGATAGTAGAAAGCATTTCTATCAAGTATGCTCTCCAACAAAGGCATTTCAATCATGCAGGGTTATTATGATTACTTTTTGAAGTTCTGACCTGACAAAGAAAGGCTTTGGACTCACTTTAGTAGGGATCCTGTCTCAGCATTCTGTTAGGAATATATATATATATATATTTTTTTTCCCTAGAGGAAAGCATTTGTTTTCCACTCTCACTGAAAAAGTGTTTTTATTTTATTCTTTTACTTGATTAACATATGTAAATGTCACTCTGTGTGTTCACGTGTGCTTCAATTTGGTACTTGATTCTTTGTTTTTTTCTGAACTCATTTCACTATATGCTAAGAAATAATAAATATAACCTAATCAAGTTTCATAATTATTCTTACTATTTACAATATATTAATCTGGGGTTAAGACAAGCCATTTTTTTGGTCATTTTATTATTATTACTCCTTATGAACCATGAGCTCTGAGTTTGCAATATAACTTTGTCTGTTTAAAACTTATAAGAGTTTATCATCTTTGATGGAGCTTTGGTAAAAGATAAATAATGAATATCAACATTAAGAAGTTTCAGGCTTGGCAGTGTTGAAGGAGAATTACCAGCACTTTTAAAAATAGCATCTAAAAGCCATCATTAGGATATTGTTAATTCAAATGTGTTTGTTTATTTGACTCAAAATTCTAGGAAAGTTAGTATGGCATAAAAAATATGAAAGCAAAGGTGCAGACAGTAGCCCCATTTAACACGACTTGTGGATTGAAACCAAGGATGCACTTGAAAGAAATTGGGGCTAATACTTAACAATATTTTACTGTAAGGAAATTAAATTCTCTTTTCCTAGGGAGAGAACCAGAATCTTAATAAGAAAACAGAAGCAGAAACTCATACTATATACATTCAGATTAGACTGCGATTAGTAACCTAGACTTCTATGAACACAAAAATGTCCAGAACAAAATTTTCTATTAATGAGACACAAAATAAATCCATACGTATCCATCAGAAAAAAAACAGAGACATATGCAATAGTTTTCCTTATAATAATAAAATAAAATTTATAGCAGCATAAATGTACTTCAAATGTAATGCTTTATATAACCTCCACTGTGCATTTTTCATACTCATTCTGAAAATATAAACTGCCACAAGTTAAAATTATTTTACGAGGTCAACTAAGTTTATCCTCTTTCTCGTCTTTGCCAATATTACTCACCAGGATCTATATTTAGGATTCATTGTTCCAGAAGTGCCTCTTGTGATAAGTAACCTCTCTTCTTATCCACATATAATTACTGTTTCAAATGCTTCTTAAATTTACTCTATGAAACCAAGGTATGAAACTAATGTTGTTGTGTTTTTGTCATTCCTACTAGGGATATATAGAGGTTTGAAAAAAGCAAAATTACATTATTAGAGGGAAACAGTGACCTTCTGGGATTGTGTGGATTATAACAAACTGTGGTTAACTCTGAAAAGAAAGGGAATCCCAGAGTACTTGATTGTGCTTATGCAAAACCTATACTTGGATCAGGAGACAGTCATCAGAACAGAGAAAGAAACACTGCAAATGATTCAAAATCCAGAAAGGTATACTCCAGGGATGTATCCAATCTCATACATTTTCCATCTATATGTAAAACAGATCATCCAGGAGGCTGGGCTCTATGAGGAAAAATATGGCATTAAGATTGAAGAAAGACTCATCACTAAAATGTGCTATACAGATGCTACAACCTAATGATCTTGCTGAAAATCAGGAGGACCTGAAGTATTTGCTACAGCTGGTCAAGAACAATATAGATTGAAGTTCAACATCAAGAAAAGAAAGATTCTCACTAATGGGCCGAGTGATA
>NW_006399762.1:14755692-14757331 GCF_000299155.1 Elephantulus edwardii
ACATTACTTTCCTGATTTGAACTATGAAACGCTTTCTTGCTCTGTTCTGAGTACTGTTTCCTGGTCCAAGTATAGATTTTTCATGAACACAATCAAGTGTTCTAGGATTCCCACTCCTCTCAGTGTTATCCACAGTTTGTTGTGATCCATACAATTAAATGCCTTTGCATAATCAATGAAACACAGATAGACATTCTGCTGATATTCTCTACTTTCAGCCAGACATTAGGTATAATGTCCTTACTTCCATGGCCTCTTCTAAACTTGGCTTCCACTTCTAGTAGTTATATGTACTGTTTCAGTCATTAAAAAAAAAATCTTCAGCAGAAATTTGCTACTGTGTGATATTAATTATATTATTTGATAATTTCCACACTTTGTAAAATGACCTTTTTTTTTGGAATGGAAATAAATATGAGCTCTTCCAGTCAGTTGATCGGATAGTTTTTCCTCCAGATTTCTTGCAAAACATGGTGGGATATTAACATGCCAAAGTTTTCCTCACACACAGAAATTGTTCTTATTTGCATCATTGAATCTAGTAAGTTCCACCAACTCATTTGCCTAATATTTACACTATTAATATAAACTTCTGTTTAAATTATTATTGATTAATTTACTGTTTATGCAATCTACGTGCCTGTGAATATTGTAAGTTGCATGAGAGAAGTCAATTTATCAATTTTGTTTCAATAATATTAACTTCAAACTTTGGGCAGCTACTTTTCTATACCTTATTTCTATTACATAAAATTTGAATTAATAAATATCTATTTAGATATCTAAAGAGATAAGTAGGAAGAAAAGATCCAAGTAAAATGCTTTGCATAATGCCTATTGTTGTTTTGCACTGTTACACACTATTGTATCAACTATGACTCATAATGTCCTTCAAAACAAATTGCCATAGCCCTCACCATGCTCACAACCCATAGCTTACTCAAGTTCATTGTTGAAGTTACTGTGTCTATCTATCTCATTGAAGGCCTTCTTTGCTAACTTTTCACCTTTCCAAACTTTTCACCTTTCCAAACATGGTATCATTATTCAAAACCTGGCACCACCTAAAAATATGCTTAGAATATGTGAGATGAAGTTTCACATGTTTACTTTTAAGGAACTCACCGGTTGTACTTTTTTCCAAGACAGATTTATTTGTTCTGTGTTATATTCAATACTCTTCACCAATACCACAATTTGAAGACAGCAATTATTCATTTGGCTTCCTTATTCATTGTTCAACTTTTGCATGTGTATGAAGAAAATTAAATGATGATTATTTCAATCAGAATTCATTAATTTCTAAACTGACTCATTACTCTAGGGCATAGTAAATGCTCAATATTTGTAAATGCTTTTCACTATGAATTTTAATTTTTTAATCAATACACTAAAACTGAAAATATTCATATTTATTCCTTTAGTAAATGGGAATAAAAAAAACATTGAAATGTTTAAAGAGACAACTCCAATAAAGTATTTCTTACACATCTTACAATGTAGTAAAACGTCAATAATGTTATTGTTGCTATGGTTGTTGTTATGTGTTGTCAAGTCACCTCCGACTCCATGTACAACAGCCCTAAACCCTACTCTATCCTGTGCCAATCTTATTATCTCTCACACACCTTCTTCTATT
>NW_006399762.1:14758435-14759011 GCF_000299155.1 Elephantulus edwardii
ATGCTTGGAATGGTGGAGGTACAGCACAGGAATGGAAGACTCTGAGTGAGATGCATTGACTCTGACTAGGGTAATGGAGGTTAGTGTGTTGGAAATGATGACGTTGGCTCAAGATACAGCATGTTTCAGAGCTGTTGTACATAGGGTCACTATGGGTTGCAAGCAACTCTACAGCAGAACAACAGGACTAAGTATCAGTTTCTCCAATAACTTCACAACTCTTCCTCACTTCACTAAGTTTCAGACATATGAGTCATTAACGAAATCAAATTATCTCACAATTAGAGCTACTATCTGTCATTCACAATACATTTCATTACCTATGCCTTCATCACCTCTTCCTAAACTACTATGTAATTTTCTTAACTGATCTCCCTGTTTTCACTCCAGTATAAATACAATCATTTCTTGGAAAGTAGCCCATAGAATAAGATCTTTTATGAGACGAGGTTTATTGTTATATTTGCCATTGAGTCCACTGTGACTGATAGCAGCCCTATGCATAATAGTTCTGAAACCTGCCCTACCTATCCTCAGCCAATTTCACTATATACTGACACATCTACTCACAATACC
>NW_006399762.1:14766774-14773776 GCF_000299155.1 Elephantulus edwardii
CCTACAGACTCATACTATAATTTATTATTCTTCATTGGACCCATTGCTTTCAAAGAGTATCTAAAATACAGTATTCCATGAATAATGTTTGAATTCATGAGAAAGTAAATAATGATACAGAGAAGAAAGGAGTAGAGAGAAGGTAAACCCCAAATATTTCGCTTCCTGCTGACATCAAATTCGGTAAGAGAGATGAAACTAAAATACTTAGGATAATTATTTTTAAAAACTCTGATTTTTATTTATTCAGAATGACAGAAAGGGTTTGTTTTTTTTTCAAATGAAAAAAAGGGTTTGTGTTATTTTCCCCTACCAAAATTTCTATGCCTCACCTCAAACCTCTTTTCAAAACATGCCTTCATCTCTTATCTTCATTCTATCAGTTGATAGATATATTAAATTCATTAATTCATTCTATGATAAAGGATAACTCTTTGCCTGAAATTACTTAGAAGAATAACCATATTGGTAAAAAGATTTTCTGTCAACTTCAAAATTATATATATTCTCTCTTTGAGTAACAGCATTATTTATAAAACAATTAAAGGACAGAAATAAAAGTAGGATCTTTAAAAATAAATTTTTATTTTAAAATACTAATTTGCTAACAAAGTTCATATGCATTGCTTTTCACACTATCTTTAATCACATTGTGTTTCATACAATCATTCCAATTCATTATATTTTATAAAATTAATCAACACTGACATATGCCCATAGTTGCCCTGTCTTCCCAGATACTCACCAGATCTCTCTCATTTCCTTTACTCACCCATCCAACCCCTACCAAACAAACTGTGTGATTTCCCCAGGTTGATCCTCACCATGTGCTCCTCCCTTCTTTTCTTTGCTTCTTCAAAGTTGTTTTACTAGTTATCTTTTTATTTCTATACTAATGGTCTTATACAGTATTTGTTCTTATGATACTGAGTTAGCTCATTTATTATGATGCTCTCCAGTCCCTCCAATTTATGTAGGAATAGTCAATATTATTGCTCCCGCATGCTATATTGTGTTCCATTGTATAAGTGTACACAATTTCTCAATCCCACCATTTGATTCTGATTGGACATTTGGGCTATGCCCATGTTCTTGCAATGGTGAATAATACTGCTATGAACATGTATGTATAAATCTGTATGTGTTTCAGTTCTAATTTTCTCAGAGTATATTCTAAGGAGTGGAATAGCTGGGTCATATGGAATTTTTCAACCAAAGGAGAGGAAGACTTTCAACCAGGTAGATTGACATGATGATTGTTGCAATGGGCTCGTATGTGTCAGGAAATGTGAGGATGGTGCAGGATAGGACCAGTTTCATATTTTTTTGTTCATAGGGTCACTGTGGGTTATATTTGACCCGATGGCACCTATGTTGAGGAAACGCCAAACTTCCTTCCAGTATGGTTGTACCATTTTAAAATCCCAGCAACAGTGTATGAGAGTTCCTATCTGTCCAAATTCTCTCCAACATTTATTGTTTGCTCTCCTGTTAAACGTTGCCACTGCTTCTGTTATAAGATGGTATCTTATTGTGGTTTTGATTTGTATCCCTTTTCTTGCCAGTTATTTTTGAGCATTTCTTCATGTGTCTGTTGGCCATCTAAATGTCTTCCTCTGTGAACAGTCTTTCCATGTCTTTTGGTAATGTTGAAACCAGTCTTTTTCAGATGGAAGTCCTGTAGGATTCTGTAAACTTTTGTTATGACACCCTTGTCTGAGATATTTTGAAATCTTTTTTTTTTCCCTAGTCAGTAAGTTTTCTTTACACTATATTGAAAAAAGTGTTTTATGTGCTTGGGGATATAATCTTTAGAAGGTCTCATTCATCCATTTTATCCTCTCCTGGTTATGTTCTTCTGGCTGTATTTGTCAGCCTTTTTATATCATGGGGTAGGACTTCTAAGCTTGGTCCTATTTTGTTTTTATGATTTCTATGGTGTGGTCTTTGCCCCTAGATCTCAGATTCACTTTAAGTTGATTTTTGTGTACAGTTAGAGGTAAGGATCCTTCTTCAGTTTTCTGCAAGTAGTAGTCCCGTTTTTCAAGAGCCATTTGTAGAAGTTGCAGTTGCCCCATTTGATAGGTTTTGTTTCCCTATCGAATATTAGTTGACCATACTGTTGTCATTGTTATGTGTCATCAAGTTGCCTGAGATTCAGAAGGACTCTATGTACAGCAGCTCTGAAGTTTTCCTTGTCCTGAGCCACTCTCACACCTACCCCCATTGCCTCAGTTGACCATAGATAGATGAATTAATTTTTGAATTCCCAATTCTGTTCTTTTGCTTTATATAGCTGTTATTGTACCATGGTTTTTGGTTATTATAGCTGCCTAGTAGGTTTTTAGATCAGGGAGTGCTAAGCCTCCCACTTCATTCTTTTTTTTTTTTTTTCAGAAGTACTTTGCTTATTCAAAGTTTCTTTTCTCTCCAAATAAACTTGCCAATTTCTTTTTCTATCACTTTGAAAAACGAACTTGGTATCTGTACTGATAGTGTGTTAAACATGTAGATTGTTTTTGTAATATTGTCATTTTCACTATATTGAATCTTTCTATCCATGACCACAAAATGTATTTCCATTTATTTAGGTATATTATGATTTCTTGAAGAAGCGTATTATAGTTTTGTTTGTAAGATATTTTGTGTCTTTGGGTTTATTCCTAGGTATCTTAATTTGCGGTTGGCTATTGAAAATGGTATAGCTTCCGTAATTTTCTTCTCTGTTCTTTCTTCATTACTGTAGAGGTATTCCACTGACTTTTTTATATTTATTTTGTATCCTGACACTCTATTAAATTGGTCTACTAGTCTTAACTTTCTTTCTCTTTTTTCAGTCCTTGGGGTTTCCTGTGTACACTACCATGTCATTTGCATATAGCGACCATTTTGCCATCTCTTTTTTAATCTGGATACCAGAAAAATAAAAGTAGTTTTTAAAAAAGAATAGTTTTCTATCTCGATGTCTCAGCACTAGAAGAAACCCACATGGATCAGTATTGGTCTGAGTGACAGAGAGGTATGTGTCAGATTGGATTTCAGATTTAGAATTCTGATTGCATTAGACAATCTGAAATTATGAGAAAAAGAGAAGAGTTCTTAGATGTGATAAACTTAGCATAGATTTGATTCAAAAATCAATCTATAATTTATAACTAACATTATTATTTTAATAAAGAAGACATCTTGTTCTCTAAAGCTTATAAATACCAGACACATAGGAGGATTTCTTTATTTAAAAATCCTCAGGAAAATAAACAAGTGGAAATTGATATATTTTTGCCAGGATACAGATATAAGGTATAGATATAAGAAACATCCAAAAGGCAACATAAGTTAGACTACAGAAGGAAGAAGTTCTTTAAATAGTCAGGCAATTAAAATCTCCCTCCTTTTAAAAATATATGTGTTTGAGTGTATTTTTTAATTTTTATTTTCTACTGGTTTATTTTCAAAGTTTATATACATTATTTTTACAAGAAAATTAACATTATTTTTAGTAAAAAATTATTTCATTTCACATTTTGTATTTCCTGGGAATTTTTCAAAAATGTTCTATAAATGATACTGCTATGAAAATTAGTATATTAGTCTATATTACCTATGAGGTACTTTCTGATTTTAAAATCCTATTAACTTCTTGATTTAGTAATGAAATTACTTTTAAAGGCACTTTTGAAATAAGAGTATTTAAAAAAATAGGGATCTTTAAAGGAGTCTGTTCTCAAGACAGCAAATCAAACTCATATTGGTTAGAGTATCTGAAAGAATTTTAATTCTGTCACTGATCAAGACAAGAAAAAATACTTTACACCTTTATTTGGTCGGGTAATCCACCAAGACAATTTGTGTTTAGGCGAATACATACAATAATACTCCATTAATCTTATAGCTGGACAATAACTAAGGAAGATAGGAAAAGGGTCTATGCCTTTGAGTTGTGGTGCTGGAGAAGAGAGTTAAATATCCCATGGACTCCTTTGAGAACAAATAGGTCTGTCCTAGAGAGAGTATAACCAGACTTTTCCCAGGAGACAAGGATTTTGAGTCTCCCTCCCCCATACTTCGGCCAGGAGGAACCAATATTTGGAGAGAAAAATCATACTTGGAAAGGTGGATGGGAACACAGGAGAGAAAGACACAGGAGGAGATGAACCAGTGACTGGAGAAATGGGAGAAGGTCTTTTGGAAGTAATGAGTTAGACTCAGGATAGGGCAAGTTTCAGAGCTAGTATATGAGGCATAGGTAATTCAATGGCACACAACAGCAATAGTAATAAGACTTCTTATGTGTGCATCCCAGCGGGATAATTAGATAATCATTTTTTATTAATAATAAATATAAAACATTTGGCAATACCATCTCAGACAAGAGTATCATAGTGAAAGTTTACAAAATACTCCTGGGCCTCCACAAGAAAAAAGACTGATAACCCAACTACAAAATGGGCAAAAGACATGGAAAGAATGGCGAACACACACATGAAGAAGTGCTCCAAATCACTGACAATAAGACAGATGCAAATCAAAACCACAATGTGTTACCATCTCACTCCAGTGACAGTGGCAAAGTTTAACATGGCAGCAAGTAATAAATGTTGGAAAGGATATATGGCAAGAAAGGAACTCTTATACATTGTTGGTGATATTGTAATGGGTACAACCATTCTGGAAGGCAGTTTGATACTTCCTTAAAAAGCTGAACATAGAAATTCCATATGACCCTGCTATTACACTGCTTGGAACATAGACTGAGGAAATTAGAACTAAGCCACAAACGGAGACTTGTACACAAATGTTCATAGCAGCTTTATTCACCATTACAAGAACATGAAAACAGCTCAGATATCCAACTATAAATGAAAGGATTGAGAACTTATGGTACATTCATAAAAAAGAATACCATGCAGTATGCAGGAGCAATATTTTTTTAAATTATTGGCTCACTCAGGAGGGACTCGAGAGCATTATGCGGAGTGAACTCAATCCCATAAAAACAAATATTGCGTAAAACCATTATTATAGAATGAGTATGAAGATAGAGGGGTGGGGTGTGTGGAAGCAGAGGGATGAGGATGTGAAGGGGAGGAGGAGTACTTATTAGCTGTACCATTTGACGAGTGGGGTAGTGAGGGAAGTTGGAAGAATTTGGTCTGATAAACAATGTATTCGAATTTTGTAAGTAAATTAGTATAAATTTAAACAAAAGTATATATTAAAAATAAAGAAAAGAATGCTTAAAAATTTAAAAAAGGGAGTAAGAGGACCCCAAAGAGGCAAGAATTATCAAAGCCTAAAACAGTAAGTTCACACTTTCACTCAAGTCAGTTTTATTTCCCTTTGTTTATATATGGACAAACAGTCCCTTCACAAATGTTCTTGGAATCTTGACTCTTCTTAACAGTGGGTGGTCACACAAATTTACCGAGTGGAAAATGTGCTTATTAAAGTTGGACTGACTGTCAAGACAAACATGCTCAATTTGACCCCTTCCTTTTGTTATGACGGTGTGCCATTTGAAATTCCACTCGGTAGTTTCCACCCCTTCACAACTAGAAAATAAGACTAAGAATAACCTCTTCTTATTTTCATATTAGGATACTTGAGGAGAAGTAAGTTTCTAAAAAAATTTCTTGTGTATTATAAAATAAAGAAATCATATGAAGCAAATGAAATTATTACTGTTAAGTACAAGATTTGAAATTTGCTAATAAAGGTACAAATTTTGTGTTTATATAGCAAATTTCATTAATTAAATACAACTGAAGGAAACA
The DNA here is from genome assembly GCF_000299155.1 of Elephantulus edwardii. Lineage (NCBI taxonomy): Eukaryota > Metazoa > Chordata > Mammalia > Macroscelidea > Macroscelididae > Elephantulus > Elephantulus edwardii. The sequence continues at coordinate 14,772,549 of NW_006399762.1, forward strand.
ATTTAGTCCTAGTCTAATACAAGTTATTTATTTCCTGGGAGCTAAACAAAAAAAATTGTCGATTCGTGTTCACCTAGTGCCACCTTCAGAGAAAGACCTGACTATCTACTTCTGAAAAAAACAGTGATTAAAATCCCAGTCATGTATAACTCTACTGTGAAACACATGAAGCATCATGAGTCAGAATCAAGTAAATGGCAACTAATAGGGATTAACCGCCAGATAATAAATAACTTGAATATCAGAATAGTTTAAGATAAAATGCGTATCTTGCAATTAATATAAGTAATTCACTACCTTGACATGTCCTAAATTTGATAGTAATAATTTTTCATGAGCCACAAAGTAACACATTTAAACATTTCTAGGCTTTGCTTACACTTCTCTGATTTTATTAATGGAACAGGTAAGTAATTCTATGAAATTCTGTAGCAGTACGGGTATTTAGAACCAATTGTTTGATATTTTGTTAACAAGCTGAGTTGTCTGATGAAATCCATGGTGGCTTCAACAATGAGCTTAAGCATAGAAAGGATCATGAGGCTGGCACAGGGGCTGGCAGTGTTTCATTTCATTTCACATAGCATTAGAGCCACAATAAATAGATCAGAGCACCTAATAACAACACCAACAGCCTCTAACTGCAGATCTCTTTATGTGATCCCTTAGGATTTATGTTACTAACAATTGCCTCTAGAAAATACTATATATAATGGGTTTGAGAATAGTTGTTCATCGCTTCTCGGCCTTTTGGCTAAGATCAAGTGAGAATAGTTGTTCAGTTTAACATTGTTCAGGTATATAAGGACAAAGTTGGATTTCCTTTATTAAATACTAAGGATTTCATTAAGAATAAATTAATAAATTGTGCTTCTTCTTTAATAAGTTAAGTAGTCCATGAATTAGTTTATTAAATATTTTATATACAATGCAAAGGAAAGTTTCAAAGGTATTTAAATTGCATTTTACTTAATATTTTTACTAGTTTATTTACAAAATTCAAATATAAATTTGAATAGGTTCTTTGAATTTCCCTCACACCCCCATCAAATTGTACAACCCAATGATTAATCCTTCCTTCCACATGCACATCTACAGCCTTCTGCTTCCAGCCTCTCCCACCCCTCCTGGATCCTTATACTAATTCTACAATAACGGTTCTATACAATATTTATCCTTGTGAGACAGAGTAAGTTCATTCAGCATAATGCTCTCCAGTCCCTCCCAA
>NW_006399762.1:14775956-14776541 GCF_000299155.1 Elephantulus edwardii
CATAAATTCTGGATATAAGTCCCTTATCTGTTATGTTATTACCGAATACTTTTTCCCAGTCAGTGGCTTCCCTTTTTACCCTACTGGAGAAGTTTAAAGAAAATGAATTAACTTACTTTCCATATTTTAGATATATTTTATTTAGGTTCATATGCAAAGGAGAGTCAAATTTCCCCTTAACATATTAAGATATATAAACCGAGCGTTTGCAGCAGAAATGACATCCACTTCCTAAATAACATTTCTCAGGAAACTCTATGAACTTTGATAAATGTTGTAGTTATAGAAAGGCTGTAGGTATTTTGTTCTCAGAGTTGCTATGAGTATGCTTGACTCAAAGGCTATAAACAGCAACAATAAGAACAAACTGAGCTATGTGATTATTTCCTATGGTGAATTACGTGATTTAAATATCAGAGAATTTTCTTATGGCTTCAAGGTTCAAAATTGGGAAGGGCTTATGCCAGGGATGTGTCCTGTCTCCATGCCTTTTCAACATATATGCTGAACAGATTATCCAGGAGGCTGGGCTCTATGAGGGGAAGTGTGGTGTCAGGATTGGTGGAAGATCTATCAACAATCTGC
>NW_006399762.1:14778125-14779384 GCF_000299155.1 Elephantulus edwardii
CCATGGATTTTGTAATCACTTGTTATGCATGAAAGAATTGGACAATAACTAGGAGAATAGAAGGAGAGTGGATGACTTTGAGCTGTGGTGCAGGAGAAGATTGTCGAGTGTACCCTGGAATGCTAAGAAAACAAACAGATTCATCCTATAGAGGGTTAAACCAGGCTGCTCCTTGAAGGCAAGGACTCTGTGGCTTAGTCTGACATATTTTGGACGTGTTGTAAGGAGGGACCAGTCCTTGGAGAGCGACATCATGCTTGAGAGGGTCGAGGGACAGTGCAGGAGGGGAAGGCCCTCTATGAGGTGGATTGATTCAGTGACTGGGGTAATTGCGATTGGTGTATCAGAGACAGTATTGCAACTGGCACAGGGCAGAGCAGAATTTAGGGATGTTGTACATAGGGTCGCTATGAGTTGCAAGCGACTTGATGGCACATAACAACAACAACAGTCCATTATGAATTTTCTAAAATACCTTTCCAAAAATCTTCCATTATCTATCCACCTACTTGCAACATTATTGAACTTCCTAAAAAGAATGAAAAATGAAATTACTGTATGACCTATATTATCTCTTAAAGATGGGTATGTAAACACAATATGGAGCATATAAACATACAATGGAATATTAATCCGTTGTGAAAGAAAATCCTGACATTTGCTACAATATTGCATAAAATTTGAAGGTATTCTGATGAGTGAAATGAGTCAAACATTAAAGGACAAATTTTGTGTAATCTCACTTTCATGAAATTATTTTGTATCAGAGAATGTCACCACTGGGCCAGTTCACACCACCATGATGGATGGGGAAGAGATTGAGGTTGTTAACAATTTCAGCGTGCTTGGACAGTCAGAGAATCAACACATGAATCACATTGGGAAAGTCTGCAGTCAGGGACTTTTCCAAAGTGCTAAAGAACAATGAAGTCAGTCTAGAGACTAAGGTATATCAGATCCAAGCTCTGTTCTTCACAACTACTTATTATGCATCAGAGAGCTAGACAATGACTAAAGATGATAAAATAAGAATTGATGCCTTTGAGTTGTGCGGAAGTAGAGTATTAAATATTCCATGGGCTGCTAAATGAGCTTTGTCCAGGAGAGTGTTAAACCAGGCTGCTCCTTGGAGAGAATAATTTTGACGCTCCATCTCACAAATTTGTCCATGTTGCCAGGAGGGTCCTGTTGCTGGAGAAGGACATCACTCTTGGAAAGTGAAAGGGATAGCACAAGAAAAGAAGATCCTGAATGAGAAG
>NW_006399762.1:14779484-14781163 GCF_000299155.1 Elephantulus edwardii
GATCCTTGTCTTCAAGGAGCAGCCCGTTTTAACCCTCTCCAGACTGAATCTGTTTGTTTTCCTAGCAGTCCATGGTACCCTTAATACTCTTCTCCAGCACCACAGCTCAAGGCATCAATTCTTGATATTGAGCCTCAATCCATATTGAAGGCTGCAGTGCTTGACCCTCTGCAGCAAGTGCTTCAGGTCCTCCTCAGTTTCAGCAAGCAGGGTTGTGTTATCTGCATAATGCAGATTGTTGATAGATCTTCCACCAATCCTGACCCCACATTCCTCCTCACAGAGCCCTGCCTCCTGGATAATCTGTTCAGCATACAGGTTGAAAAGGTATGGAGATAGGACATATTCCTAGAGTATGTCTTTCCAAATTTTGAACCATGCAGTGTTTGCTTGCTCTGTTCTGATGACTACCTCTTGATCCAAGTACAGGTTTCACATTAGCGTGTTCAAGTGTTCTGGTTTCCCATTCTTCTCAGAGTCAGTCACAGTTTGTTATGATCCACACAAACCGCTTTGCATAATCAATGGAACACACAGATAGACATTCCTCTGGTATTCCCAGGAAGTATGTAGAATAAAAACATGTCACCCTTTTTCTCATTAAAGAGGCTGGGATGCCAGGTCCAAGCCAAGGTAAAAGGAGAAGAATGAAGAATTCCAAGAATATCAACGTGTCAACAAAGGGAGGGAAAGGCCTCCCTCACCTGGCTAAACCACAATGCCCCTCCCTTCCCTCCCTAAAGACTGTTTATATAAAAACCTGCCCAGCCACCTTGTTGTTTGTTGTTATGTGCAGTCCAATTGTTTGTGACTCATAGTGACTTTATGTACAACAGCCCTAAACTCTGCTCTGTTCTGTGCCAATCTCACTGTCTCCAACACACCAATCACGGTTACCCCAGTCCCTCAATCAACCCACCTCTTAGAGGGGCTTCCACTCCTGCACTGTCCGTCCATCCTCCCAAGCACGATTTCCTTCTCCAAGGACTGGTCTTAACTTACAACATGACCAAAGTATGTCAGACTAAGCCTCAGAATCCTTGCCTCCAAGGAGCAGCCAGGTTTATCCCTCTTCAGGATGAATCTGTTTGTTTTCTTAGCAGTCCAGGGTACACTAAACAGTCTTCTCCTGCACCACAGCTCAAAGTCATCCATTCTCCTTCTATTCTCCCTAGTCATTTTCCAACTCTCTGATGCATAACAAGTGATTGCAAAAACCATGGCCAGTTTCAGACGCACCTTAGTCTCCAGAGAGACACCATTGTTCCTCAGTACGTTGGAGGGGTCACTAACAGCAGACTTTCCCATTACAGCACCATTTTTAATTTCCTGGCTGCTGGTGCCAAGAGTGTTGACTGTGGAGCCAAGCAAACTAATGCTGTGAACAATCTCAATCTCTTCACCATCCATCCTGATGCTGCCAATTGGTCGAGTGGTGAGAATCTTTGTCTTCTTGATATTGAACCTCAATCCATATTGAAGGCTGCAGTCCCTGACCCTCTGAAACAAGTGCTTCAGGTCCTCCTCAGTTTCATAAGCAGGGTTGTGTCATCTGCATATCAAAGATTGTTGATAGATCTTCTACCAATCTTAACCCCACATTTCTACTCATAGAGCCCAGCCTCCCGGATGATCTGTTCTGCATACAGGTTGAAAAGGTATGGAGACAGGATACATCC
>NW_006399762.1:14783108-14784159 GCF_000299155.1 Elephantulus edwardii
TTCACTGGACTTCCTTGTATGCATATGGATATTATGATAGAAGAAGAATCAAAGCCTTTGAATTGTGGTTCTGGAGTAGAGTATTGAATATACTATGGACTGCTAAGAGAAAAAGCATATCTATCCTAGAGAGGATGAAAGGAAAGGATTTCGAAGCTCTGTCTCACATATTTTGGGCATGTGTCAGGAGGGTCCAGTTCTTGAAGAAGGACATTAAGCTTGGAAAAGTGGAGGGATAGTACAGGAGAAGGAGAACACAGATTAAATGGATTGACTTTGCAACAGGGGAAATGGAGGTAGGTGTGTTGGACACAATGAAATTAGCCCAAGAAAGAGCAAAACTCAAATCTTTCTTACATAGGTTTACTATGAGTCACAAACAACTTGAAAGCACATAACAACAACAACAATGCTTTGTAGAGTTAATGAGTTAGAATCAACATGATTGCTGTAAGTTGTTTTTGGTTATTGAATCATTACAATATGTCAAGTATTTGCAAGCTTTATCCTTACAATAATAAGATGTAATAAGTGTTAAGCATTTTCCTACTCCACAATAAATAAAGAAATAATTACCAACAATTAGTTATCATGAAGACTCCCAAGCGTGAACTATACTTACTGTCTAACATGATTCCAGAGTATATTAAAGGAAGCAGAGATGAAAATTTGTTCATTTCACAAAACTACAGTATTTTTCAAAGCCATGACTTTGAGTCTATTCCACCTGAATTTCAGAACCATCTCAGGAACAGCTTTGAGCCTTTAAACACTAACGAGCGAAGGCCAGATGAGTTGTGGGAGGATATAAAGGGTATCATCCAGGAAGAGTGCAAACAGTCATTGCAAAGAGAGAAGAGGAAGCAAAGACCAAAATGGATGTCAGAATAGACTCTGAGAATTACACTGGAGCATAGAGAAGCCCAAGCACAAGGAAGAATTCAAGATACTAAATATTTGAATAGAAGATTTCAAAAGGCAGCATGGGATGACAAAGCAAAATATTACAATGAAATGTGCAAGGAGTTGGAGTCAGACAATCAAAAGGGCC